>NW_008618465.1:47230-56313 GCF_000691845.1 Merops nubicus
GCGAGGAAAGCGCCTTTCTCCTAAATGTAGCAATTAAAGGTCTAGTAAACATGCCTAGTCTGTAACTTTCCTTCATAACATACCGAAATGGTTCCCAAAATAAAGCACTTGGTATAACACATTTTCTGATTTAAAGCAGCACTCCTTTTTTCCCCAAGTTAATGTGGCATCCCCTAGGCTCCGTAAGGAAAAAAAAAAAAAGAAAACAAACAAACAAACAAACAAAACAAAACAACAGAAAACTAAAAGTACACAGCAGATCTCTCAGCTCTTCTTTTTACCTGTTGTTATTATCTCCTGTTTTTAATCTAATACAAACTATACACGTGTGTGGCAACAGCCACCAGTAACAGTGGGGATGCAATATTGCTGCAGTCTCCCCCAAAGCAGTCTCCTGAGAAAGCTGGTTGTGGTTCCTGCAGCACAAAACCCTTCATCTGAGCCCTCTTACCTTCATTAGTGAGTAGGACGGTTGGTCTGCAAGTTTGCAAACCAGCACATTTCAGACCAGTCAGCACCCTACCTTCTCCAAAATTTACTCAATGTGGATTTTGTGAAAAGCAATGCCATCAAGCAAAATTCATAAAAGATTCATGTGATTAAATACAGTAAGTAGTAGACAGAACTCTTCTGCTACAGACCTGAAACTTCCTCTTTCCCCATCCATTGTTTTAAAGTAAAATGTCACTTCCAAATGAAAATACCATGTAACCTACTGAGCAACAAACACATGCTGTCCCAGCACCTAAAAACCCTGTACAGAAGATTTTGTCTCGGAACTCAGTGTTGTGAACAAACGAACAAAAAGGCAGCCAGTTTCTACAGCATGAAGCTTAATAGCTACTGCAAAAGAGATGTTAAAATGTGGTCATTTCTCTGAAACTCCCTTTAACAAAAACAGAGCCATGGGAGGAGCCTCTCTACCTATTAGTACCTCTACAAATGCTCCTACAAAAAGGAGGTTGCACGCTAAAGAGCTTACAGCTGAGAAACTGGTAAGGAAGGGCAAACAAAGTGGGAGACAACAGGCTGGAAACCACAGCAGGAGGACAGGAAAAACCATTCCAAGGGACTCTGGAGGCAGTAACTCCCCAGTTCGGCTACTTTTATGTTTTGTTTTACAGTTCTTTCCAGTTTCACTTTATTTACCTGGAGGAAATTGAAGGTTCATTACCAAAGGAAGGAAGTGTGAGAATGGGGGCTTTGAAGTGGAGGAAGACACTTAGAACGGTGGCACAGCCCTCAGAGGGAGGTCCTGGAGCTGTCCACCAGCCACAGGGCTGTGGGGGCTGGCTGCACCCCTGTCTGGGACTGGGGTGGTGCAGGTGGCAGGCTGGCAGCATGGGGCAGCCCTTGCCTTGCTCCTGGCTCATCCTGGTGGCCTGCACCCAATTTTTTGGGAGGGCAGGCATGACTGGGCAGAGGAGAGTGCTTGGGGCAGTTTCTACAGATGATGAAGGGCAATGCTGATGGGCTGTAGAGGAGTGGGAGAAGGTGCAGCCACCACAGCCCAGCAGCCAAGAGGGACTGAGAGGAGGTTCTGGGTACAAAATCAGGGGACAGAGGAGACCCTGCTCTGCTTGCTGAGCCAGAACACTTGGGATCGGCATCACTGGGGCCAACTGGTGGGAGCTGTCTGGCACAAAAGAAACTAGCTAAAACCCCAGAAAATCAGCTGACGGCTTAGTTCCTCTCTTTTCCAGATTTGGAGCTTTTCAGGGGCCAGCAGCAAGAGGAAAACCCTCCAACGCAATGACATGGTGTAAGCTCTCTCAAATGGTCCTTCAGAGTGAAATGCCATGCACATGAGTTTGAACCCAGAGACCCTTTTGCCTGTGAGCTAAAGATGACTGCCTAGGTGCTACCAGGAAGTGGAAATGTTGCTTGTCACTTCAGCTGTTTGCTACAATAGATTGCACTGACTTCCAGGGACCACAAACTGTGTGTCATTATACTTCAGCCATAAAACTGACTCATGGGTGGACTCTCCTATAAAGATCTTTTGAGACAAAAAAAATCTCTTTGAGATTATTTAAAACTAAATTCATTTCTCCATGCTCATGAAATGCAGAAAGCCACTTCTTTAATTAACAATTACATAGAAACATGAACTTGAGACTCCATTCTTGTAATTTTAGTAGTTTTCTTATTGATTTGAATAAACAGATCGAAACAGATTTTTTTTTCCTAACATGAAAGGTGTGACCCAAACTTGGTTCATTCAATCTTATGTTTTACCATTAAACATAAAAATGTTTTACATAAAGTATTCTAGTATCTTCAAAGGAACTACTCACACAGGTGCAACCTACAAACTCAGGCATATTTTGTGCCATGGCAAAAACTAATGGTTTCATTAGACCTGAGTCAAAACCTCCAACTGAACAACAATGAAATCATATCCTCTTCAAACTTACTACTATTACTATCAGTGATGGCATGTGTAAAGTACAAGGGAACAGCCTGACTTTCAGATGTCAGAAGGGTGTTTGCCACTAATTACAAATAATAGGTTATCTAAATTGGGCCAGACTGAGCAGCAGCTTTTGAGGGACTACAGGCACATAAACCTACACAGTCATTTTTCTTTTCCTGTATGGAAAAACACTTCAGCATGTGGCTAGCCCTCAATAACAAGCATTTACTTCACCAATATTCAAGAAGGATGTTAAAGAGCTGTTAAAAAAATCACTTGCATATGTGCCCGGCAACAACTAGAGATGTACATGAATCTCAAGAGTGCTTTGCCTATGAACTAGTACAAGGGTGACACAAAGGGAACCAAAAAGATGTATCTGTGGGAGTGCCAGGCCCAGTGCATCTGCAGCAGCAGGAGACGAGGAGGCCGCGTGGAAGGGGGGCTGCACAGGACCGACCTCTCCATGGGACAAGAGGACACTGATCCCTCCTCCACCCCGGAGCAGGAAAGGAAGGCAAAGAAGACAGGAGACCTGGGCTGGGCTGAGGGTTTCTTCTCACAACCAAACACGATTTTTGTGTCTGTACTCAGCTCTCACAGGACAACCGTCACCCCAACAGGCAGTACACAGACTAACTGGCAAGGAACAACGGGAGCCCTCCCTGGGCAATGGCAATCCACACAAGATGTGAGAGAAAAGCTGAGAGAAGATGGGAAAGAAACACATCAATGCTTTCAGAGAAAAGGGAGAGGGAGAGGAAGGAAGGGAACCTGCTCTTTCAGATGCTTGTTCTGGAACACAAAACCAAAACTAGCAAGTATGCTACTGTAGTTACTACAAGTTAAAAATCAAAAACACACAAAGTGAAAAGGACACACAATTGCTGAATATATTAAACATTTCTGTATCACTTTAATGTACTGTATTGCATGGCTTAACACTTCACAACAAAAGGGTCTCAATCTGCAGACTGCATTCTAGGCCCTAGTATATACACAGGTGACAAAAAATTATTTGTAAAATGCATGCAAATTAAAAGTTATCATCTGCTTGATACTTCCATTTTATCTTCAAATGGCACTGTGCTTTCTTTTTTTTTTCCTGCCTTAAGGTTCACAGCACTGAATTAAAAGAACTAAGGAAGATGCTCTATGTCAGGAGCCAGAGATGTCATTCATCATGAATTTAACTGTTATTTCCCCCTTACTGAAATTTTCATTAACAATCTTGCTTTAAGTTCCTTCTCCTCTAAACTTGTCATTGTGTTATCTGCAACCTACTTAACTTTCAGCCACTTTAACTGTATGTCTCAGTACCTGAACTTCACAACCTTCTTTCTGCTTTGCTAAAGGAGAAAGAAAAGCTTTAATAATATACAGGAACAAAAACTGAGTAATGCACATCCAATACTCTTGCTCACATGTGAAAAGCCCTCTTCACAGCTGTTTTAAGATCAGCTATTCACTTAAGACTGCAGATATTTATAAACAGCAAAGGGTGCAAATATAATGAATTGAAACAGCTACTGAAAATTCAGATGAGCATTTTCCAATAACTATTCCCCAGTATAAAAAAATTACCCACTGTAAACAGGAGCTGCCCTTCTGTTCTTCACAGGGAAGTGCAGCTGTGGTAGAATAAGCAGTGTGGGTGCAGAGATGGAGAAGAACTAGTTCTGAGAGAAGCCCATAGTGGGGTCCAAGCAAAAGCCAGGCTCCATTACTATTCACCATTTCTTAAAAAAACCTCAGGCTTTTGTGGGTGATCATCATAAGAGGGATGTGGAGCTGCTGGAGCGTGTCCAGAGAAGGGCCACGAGAATGATCTGAGGGCTGGAGCAGCTCTCCTATGAGGATAGACTGAGAGAGTTGGGGCTGTTCAGTCTGGAGAAGAGAAGGCTCCGAGGTGACCTTATTGTGGCCTTCCAGTATCTTAAGGGGGTCTACAAGAAACCTGGGGAGGGATTTTTTAGGTTATCGGGTAACGACAGGACTAGGGGGAATGGGGCAAAGCTGGAAGTGGGTAGATTCAGGCTGGATGTGAAGAAGAAGTTCTTCACCATGAGAGTGATGAGACCCTGGAATGGGTTGCCCAGGGAGGTGGTTGAGGCTCCATCCCTGGGGGTCTTTAAGGCCAGGCTGGATGGGGCTCTAGACAGCCTGATCTAGTGTGAGGTGTCCCTGCTCATGGCAGAGGGGTTGGAACTGGGTGATCCTTGTGGTCCCTTCCAACCCTGGCAGATTCTGATTCTGTTTTAGCAGAGGACTTAGTAGTGTTGGCTTGATGGTTGGACTTGATGATCTTAAAGGACTCTTCCAGCCTAAAGGATTCTATGATCGGTCAGCCACAAAAAGATACAACGCTTTCTCCACAAACGAGACTATACCTCAGACAGACAAAAATGCTGTGGTGTTATAAAATATCAAACCAAACGTGATGATAGGAAGAGCTTTGCCACAGACATTTCCTTCATTGTACTTGTTTCAGTCACTATTTATTTCACCACTGTCACTGCAGAAACGTTCAGTTCAGAGCAAGAGGTACAGTATTTAATCCCTTCACATATACCAAGTCTTAGATGTAGAAAAACACTACTTACATTCTCTTTACCTCATTTGTCTCTTGCAGGTCTAGGTGCAAATACAAGTGAGCATTAACATCACCATTCATCAGATGAAAAAAATCTGAAGCATCTAATTTTTTTTTTTAGTATTTTAAAGGTTTTAGCACATCACTTTTTGAAATGCACAAGTAGCATGGCAGTTTGATGTTTTTTTCAAGTTCTAGAGCCAAAGGTACCAAAGATTAACTTGTTTTCATGAACAATTTATCATTACTGTATAAAGCATGGAATACCTGACACTGCTCAGTGTTAAGTACACAGCACTGAATCCTAATTACTACTTTGAATTAGGTAATTTCTAAATACTGCCTACATAGTTTGCACCAACCTGACCACTAAATTTGGAAACTAAAATCTGAAGATACCTTGATCTAGTTCCTGGACATGAGAGTAGGAGGCTAGTAAACACAGAGAATTAGCAAGCAAAAAGAGTAAACAACAAATAATTCCTTACATGCCTTCTACTTGTGATAAATAGAGCAATGTCAGCTTCTTTCCTGAACACCTCTTCATGACAAGTACAGCCAGAATTGAAGGCAGAAACTGTTAATTTCTGATTTAGCAGCATGCTTAGTGCCTAGAGCTGCCCTAGGGTAACTGCCCCTCCGATGCTGCCCTTCCAAAACCACTGCAATGCTTTGTTGAGTTGCACACCTATGCACAGCGAACACCTTCACAACAGCAATCCATTCCCGATCTTCAGCATCAAAAATCCTCACGGGTGTGGGATCACACAGACATTACTCAGTTCACAGTGCAGATGGCTTCCAGTTCCTTACTGACCAGTAGGTTGTGTAGCAAGGGTCCTCCAGGGCCACCTTTTTTTCCTAGGATTCATTCTTGGCCTGAATATAAACCAAGAATAAAAAGGATGCCACAAGGGCATTGCAATCTCAGTCAGTGATAAAATTTTCATTTTCACTACATACTTTTCCCACATGACCATGTATGAATCCTGGCTGCTCAGAGCTTGAAGTCTTATGCAATGTTATTTATGAGGAGTATTTTGCTTAGCTGCCTCGAGCCAAAAGTAGACTTCAGTAGAACACGGGCCATGTGTCACCCATCCCCCACCTGCTATAACTGACTACAGCCTCACACCTCAATATGTCACAGTTTACTGGTCTTGGGCAAAGACAGAAAATACGTACTTTTTAAACATTCTTAATTATTTCAGGAAGGAAGTTACATAAATCTTTAGGTCCTTATATTCCTGTAAATCAGGACAGTACTTTCCAAAACATCAGAAGGTTTTGCACGCAGGTATACATGTATACATATTTAAGCACATTTTGGTAATTTAATTACAAAAATATAGGGTCTGTGCAAGCACTTTGCTGGGTTACATTCTTAGCAGGTTGAGTTCTGTTAGCCAAAAAAGACCTGTTCAGGTCATAATTCTAAATGAAAAGGGAGGAACACATGCATTACATCCCAATGTAAACTGTTTCTGATTCAGCAGACTAAAGAATCAATTAGTTTTGAAGCAAAAATTATTAAAACTGGATAGGAAATAGTTTTCTATATCACATTTTCCAATTTGACTACTTTGAACTTTTGAGTCTGAAAAATAATCTCAACTCCAAATGGCAAAAACCTTCAAATCCAGAGTTTTAAGTACTTTTATATTTGAACAAATAAGACCTCATACATTAAAATGTTTTAAATATTCATTCTAGATTTTGAATTCTTCGATATTTTTAGCACAAATGCCAACTCTTTCAATATTTTTTTATCCCAAATTGGCATAATTTTTTGAGTAAAACCCACACTTCAAAACAATCAACACCCTCAGATAACCTGAACAACGTAGAGATGGAAGAGGAGGAGGCAGAAGAGATCAAAGGCACAGAGCCTTCTCGGAAGATTGAGCAAGCTATGAGTGATCAAAGGCAGGGGGAAGAGGACTCTGGATCTTAAATCCTGCTTCCACTATACATGTATAATTTACAAGTTATTGAACTTTGGGGAGGAGAAATATTTATACATTAAATATAGGTTACGGGTTTGTTAAGTTATTTGAAATACAAAAAAAAAAAAAAGAATTTTGGTTGCTGAAAATGTCTAGGCAGGATATTTCACAAAGCACTTTTCCAAAATTTTTTTTCCAAAAGTAAATGGTGCTATTGCAAGCAGCTTTCTTTGTAAAAATCCACATTTTCTGACAAAACCAAGCAAACAGGCACACTATGGCTGGTCGGTGTCATCACAAAAGAGCCACTGTGTTCTTTGGAAGTGATAACTCACAGGAACAGTAGAAAACTCACGTTCCGAGTAAAGTGCTACTAATTGTATTAGCTCATTTTTCAGAAGAATTAAAACACAGATAACTCAAAATCTTTATCAAATTACAGTTCCACCGTATGTGAAATTCACGTTGCGCAATCACATAAGGGCATTTCTTTAGTTTTTTTCCTACATGTTTTGGTAATATTCCTGTGTACAAACAGACTTCCTTCCATGAGACTTTTCATAGCTTACCAGCACAAGGGCACTGAAGTGCTGGGGCCTAAACCCCAAGCCCTGATTTAAGGTTGACGTATGGCTGATGTCCACAGCCAGGCAGGAGAGACTTTCCTCTTGATTTTCTCTTAGGGCCTGGCCAACATTGGGTAAAAACCTATCATCGGGAAGTTAACACTAGGTGTCCTGCCTCTAGAGTTAATAATGTGTAAGCTGGCTCTGCTTGCAGGGAATGGAGGAAGTCTGTCTATGTAGTAGGTGTAGTATGTAGGGTTTCCTGTTATTGGAAGGGTTCGCTGACTGTTCACTGGAATAAGTTTCCAGCAACGGTGGGACAGACACTTGAGGCCAGGACAGAATGAGAGTTATGTATATAATTCTTTGGCAACTACTATGGTGATTTCTGTATGGTTGAAATTGGTCTGCTGACCAAGTTTCTAGCTGGGCTTACTCCCTCCTTTGCTACATTATAGACCATAAATGAAGATACCAATTTGTTTACCCCTCCAGTTGTTAGCCACATCCCATCCATCCTGTATTGTTTGGAATGGAATTATAAAGTCTGGCCTATCTGTTTACTGCCTTGTCTTTTGTGCTGGGCCATGTAGTGAACAGCTTACTGAACTTCATGATATTACATATATCTGCTACCCAATGAATATAATAACACTGTGAATTTCCTGTTAACATCAAATTGTTTTCTTGATGGGGAGACAGGAGCTGCTCCACAGCCAAAATTACCACAGTAAGCTGAAAACACTCTTGAGCTTAAGAGATGGTTCTAGCTCACACTTGATAGCCAAAGCTACAGACTTGGACAAAGGATGATGTATTATAAATAAGCACAGAAAGATTATTGAAGAACTTGAAATATGCTGACTAAACAAAGGCAGAGATCATACTCTGCTAGTTAATGGTTTGCAATTTTCAATACTGAATGCCTGAACAGCACAAAGGACATTACAGAGGACCAACAAGGGGCATGTACCTAGAAGGTGTTTTCAGCTTTCCTAGCAATAGGCAGAAGACATTTATTTCTTATTTCAAACTGTGGCAAGAGTACTTCAATCCTGTTTCAATATCTTCCCAGAATTCTGAACTAACTACTAGTAAATGTTTACATAGTCTGTATGGACTTAAGGACATTAAAGGGATTGTACTTTAAATTTGTATAATGTCTAGTTCTTTTGGACCAAAGAAAAGGCTTCGCAATTTTTTATTACAAGAACATGTAAAGCAGCCTTTGAACAAGAGTGATCCAATACAAATATAATGCTTTTTAATCAATACTGGGTGCATAACTGGTTTAATAGCCAGGAGGCATTAATTGTTCCAGTGGCTCAGGGGCAGAGTATCTACAGAACTGTATGCAGTTTAGGCAGAGGGAATTGTCTGGTTTGCTTTCCAGAAATACATGATTTTTGACGAGGGTCAGTTTAACACTGTTGCAAGACATTCTAATGAGGTACACTCAAGGGTAGGCAGCTTCAGGGTATGTAAAGGGATGCTTCTGAAGATAGTCTCATGCCCTCTTTTTTTTTTTTTTTTTTTTTTTATTATTTTTCCACCTAAAAAGG
>NW_008618465.1:56344-67179 GCF_000691845.1 Merops nubicus
ATATTTCTCCAACTGTAACAGGAAATTAAAGGCTACTAATCATTTAATCTACAAGTACATTACTTTCAATATGTTACCAGATGGTTCATTCAGCACAACTTCTGTGGACTATATTTGATTACGTATCTGCTTCCTGAAAAGGTATTTTTCTAGAACACTATGGTAACTGATGGTTGCAGAGCATGAAACCAAGCAACCAGATTTCTGGAATGCATTTCTGGATAGCTTTTATGAATCATGAGAAAAGCAGAATGCAACGTGTAGAAAACAGTGCCCTTAGTTAAAATGCAGTAAAGTTCTGAACACCGTTCTGTCCTCAGAGGATTAATAACAGCCAGAGGACTGTGAAATTAAGAGAAGTAAACTTTCACAAGGAATGCCCGTTTCCTATACGCATTTGAACAATATATACTCAATAGAATGTAACGTTGTGCACAAAGCATGCAGTAACTGTGTCCTTAATCCAGTATGTCCAGTGATGAACCTTTTATTTCTGTGCTTTGGGAGAGGAATGGATTTGTATAACATCCCTAGGCCTTTATCAGGCAAACTCTTACATATGTATTCATCTTTACTACAATTATCCTCCTCACCGAAATTAGGGAAACAATCCATAACAATAGAAGCAAGCATGCAGAACTTTGTTGAGTGTGGGAGCCTTGAAAAATAAAGCCACCTATAGCAGATGCTGGGTTTAATTATGCAAACATAAAAAAACAGTGCAGTAAAACTTCTGTGCTTTGCCTTTTGAGATTATCTAAACAGTAACATAAAGCATTAAGATGAACCAAAACATCCATCAGTATGTCATCATCCACCTCAGATCATTATCTTATGCTGGTATCTACTGCCAATTTGTAGCAGTTTCAGAAAAACAGACAAGTGGCTCCTCCTATATATACACATGTGGGGGATCTCCTAATAAATTACCTCCTTATCTACCTGGCAAACAATTGCCTTTGCCATTAATAGTGCCTACTCATTTCCCTGACCTTTTTCCCCATTTGTCCACTTTCATCTGTCTTCAATAGTGTCAGTGATCTATTTAGGACACACACAGATGTCTCTATGCCTAACAAAAAGCACAGGATGTCCCAGCCATCTAAATAAATAAGCATAATTACTGCTCTGCTTTCAAAAGATGTGGCAACGTACTAGAAGTACCTATTAATGAAAAAGAAAATTAATATAGTATTTGCATACATTGTCAGTTAATGTAAATATGAAACACTATTTGTAAACCAGATTTATCATAGGAAATAATATTTTTTCCAAATAACTTTCTACCACAGCACTATTGAGTCAAATCTCCTTTTGTGATATTCATTCTGAAAAGTCTCTTTTTTCCAGCGTGGGAAAAATGACTTCTCAACTATTTGTCTTTTTATTTTGGCAGCTCCACCCAAAAAGTCACTACTTTGAGTCAATGTGACGTGATCACGCCCCCTGTTTACTTTTCATATTAGGTAGTGAGTTACTGACCAAGAGTAAGTCCTATTCTACAAATGTATGGCCTATCCTGAGCTACTTTGTAGATACTATAGTGTGTGTGTGTACGCACAAACACATAAGTAGTTAAAGAACCCTTGGTGGTGAAATGCAGGCATTACTCTCTTGAGTACAGTCTATGACAGATTAAATGTTCAGCTCCCTCATACCCATTCTCTCTCTCTCATAAAGCCCTCCTTGGAATTAGATTCTGGAACAAAGTCCATAGGAGAGACTAGTATGGATTTGTGTGCGTTATAAAAATTTCAGAATTATCGAGCTGATAAGTAACCCCTTTTTTCCTGCCTGTGGCATCATTCCCACAGTACCACAAGGAGCTGCTACTGACAGAATATTCGCTTCTGGAGAGGAAGGATAACTCATAAGTTCCTGTATATTAAGAGCACTGATTTTCAAGAAAACAGATTCTGCTTCTGATGTCAAGTTGTGCAGTGTAGATCAAAGTTTGCAAAAATGTTTAGGCAGCGCTTGTCCACTTATAGTCTGAAGCAAGCTAGGCCATCAGCATTTTACCCCTAAAAGTTAAAATTGCTTCTTTGAACTCATAAATATCTCATGTCAGTCAAGGCAGTAAATAATGCCTATTACAACCAGGAAAATATGTAGCTTTGCCTTTCCAGGATTTGTGAAAACAAGATTATTCAGCATAAACTGATTTAGGTGAACATCCAGCAAAACTTTTCTATGATTTGTGAGTCAAAATTCAAGCCTGCATTGTTTTCTAGATTAAAGTAATTAGTAGGATGAGCACTGGGATTTCAAATGCTTTGATCTTTCCAGTTAAAGAAAGTTGCAAGAAGGAAACATCCATTAGCTATTTGGCATAACTCAGAATAGTCTAATGGCCATGAGAAAGACAGCTGCAACATTTACAAAATAACCTGTGACGCAAAATAAAAACACTGCAAGGAGACCTTGTCTTAACGTGCTCCAATCCATTTTTGCAGATAACAGAATTGTAAGTAATTAGACAGATTAAAATTAAATGATCAAGAAATTTGAAATCTTATACTGATGATGAATTATCCATTTAACTAGTTGGGCATTTCTTTAACACACTGTGCAGATATTTTAAATATATATGTTTTCTGGTATTTTCTTCAGAAACACTTTTGTTCATTTAAAAATAAAAAATTAACTTAAAACCAGAATTTTCTTGGATCTTCCTGCAAAAAACTGACACAAAAATACATCAGAGTTGTAGAGGTTTTTGAAATATCAGAAAATTCCTTTTATATTTGATAGAAAGAGCCCCTTAATTGTTCTTTGATTTTTTTTTCTCTATTAGTGTTCTAGCTTGTGTTTCATTATTTTTAGAGGCCTCTCAGCCCCTAAGTATATTTTCAGTGTCTTGCTTTTTCCATGTACTGAACATGGAGGTTTTTTTTTTTAGCTTAATTGCATTTGCATACGGTCCCTTTAATACTCACTTTGATTATATTCTGAAGGCAGGTTTTCTCGGTATATCCCCAGCTTTGCTTAGTCAGAACACAAGATTGCGGGTTGCCCAGGTGCCAGCAATCCTTGTTGGGCACAGAAGCCTTTATGAAAGGGAGAGTTCTCTAAAATCCCTTCTGCCCTGGGAATAATCTCACAGGAGAGCTATAAAGATATTGTATTTTGGAAAATTTATTCCTTTCCAAATTATTTGGATGATTAAAATCCAATAGTCCAAAAAATCTGGCCTTTTTTGCAGGTTGTTATACCTTATAAGAGTTTGTCAGACATTAACCACTCTTGAAAGGGATACCAATCTTCACGGATCAAATGGCAGCCCCTTACTAGCCTTGACTTCCAAAAGCCTGTACAGTGTCAGCCAGGGCATGTAAATGTGTTCTCTGTCACCTAATTGAACATAATTTTCATCATTACTCCTCTTTCTTCATCCTATTTTTAACGTTTGTACATGCAGAATTTGTTAATACTGAAGCAAGTTTTTACAGCTTCCCTATTCCACCTTCCTCCGAGTCTACAGGAATCATCTTGCAATAGCAGAACGCCAAGCAGCAGATGTTAATCCCATAGTTTAATGCATCAACAGAAAGTAATCAAATATTATGATAGAAGCAGTATAACAACCTATACGGAATAAAGTATTTTCATTGTTCATTTTTATCTTCTCTCTCAATTTGGATTTCTGTGCTTTGAGGGAATTTATTTCCCAGGAGTACATCTATGATGTACTATTTAAATGACAGCATGGTTAACAATTCTTTTACTCTGTATAATCAAGTCTATTACACTGATAATATTGTACAGGTTTTAGCAATATTTAATTACCATTCACATACTTAACCACACAGATACCTACTGTTTATTTCAATATAAGGTTTAATAAATCTCCTCATTATTGCTAAAATGTTGTGGGTGAAAAAAAAAAAAAAAAACATTCTATAATCCAAGTCATCTGTATTTCACAATTTCTCATGACCAAAATGCTATTTGGATTAGAACTGTCCACTTGCTCCTTCTTAATTCAGTTTACCTTTTCCTGTTGGAATATAATCTAATCTAAATGCTTTATTATGTCTTTTTGTTCTTCTCTCTTCAAAAATGTCAAATGCACTGAATTGTCAAGATTTCTATCAATTTTTACCTTCTTCTGATACCAGTCTCTAAGAAGTCTGACATCCTAACTGGAGTATAAACATGGAAACCTTAGCAGATGCATAATAAAAAACATTTGTCTTTAGCTGAATCAAGATATGAAGTGACAAAAGTTTTATTACACATAATATTTTATCTATATTCTACATACGTTTGGGTGGTTCTTTATATAAATGCAATAAACTTAAATTGCTATCTTATAATTGTTTATAAAAACAATTTTATTTAGTTTTACCCAGAACTGTGATTTTTCCACGGCAGCTTGTGAATTTTTTTTTTCCTTGAGGAATGAACAGGATCATGAGCAGCACATTTGGATGGAGAAACATGAGAAAATGCAACGCACCATACAATACATTTTGTTGTTTAAACAAAAAATTTGATCATCTCAAGTGCGTAAGTGCATATTAATCCTGCTTAAACTTCAAATATTAGCAACATCATAGTTAGGTATGTTAACGTTTGCATGATGTTGCCATTACAACTACAGGAATTATTAGTATAGGCTTACAGCCAAGCCTGTTGGTTAACGTATCACGTCTCCAAGTAACACTTCTGACCTTCACTGCCAGTAGATTTCCTAATTTGATACAGTTTAAAACCACAACATTGACAAAAGTAATTGTTTTTATATGATTTGTCTAAATGAATGCACATGAATTATAGCCTAGAATTATAGTTCCAGCACATGTGAATAGACCATGGAGAATAATACACAGTACTTCACAGTAAAGCAATTCTAAACTCTTAATTTGTACTTATGAAAATAATGGGACTACATATTAATAAGTACCTTCACCGGTAAAATTCACAAGTCGTGCTCAGGTCTTGTGAAAGATGGCAGGAGAAGAGGGAACTGTTTGGTGAAGCACATGAAACATCGGGATCATCATGTACCTACCCTTTGCAGCTAAGAGATGCTCATCAAAAATATGATTTCCCTGTTAGTATTCACCAAAAAAGGCAAGGTTGATGCTAAAATAGGAGCAGGTTTTCAAATCTTCAGTGACAATCAGAAACAAAATATGTAGCTGCTTTGCTGGAAAGAAATCACCAAGCCCCTGTCCCACCTAACCACCACCAAGAAGAAATGAACCTGCCAAAGGATTTCATCAAAAAAGTTTTTTTTCTCAGTCATTTTTTCAGATGGGGGAAAAGAAATCATACTACTGAAAGTCACAGGTACAATGGCATTAATGGACGGCCATTATCAGAAAAACAAAACAGACTTCCAAATGCTACCAAGATTCAACAAGAGCTGTGACTGTTTCTAGAGTCTGGCAATTCATCTGCTTGCTTAGATGTCAAGTGCAGAATTCTGGTATTTAAATCCAGTTGTTAAGTACTGAAAATGTTCAGAGTAAGACAAACAGAAAGTATGTATTTGTGCGAGACAGGCAAGGGTGGGGAGTAGGAGGGTATGGACCAACTGTGCTTGACACTGTTTTTAAATTATTGTGGCGACTTTTTTTTTTCCCCCCAATATGAAACAGCAGAGCTAAAGTTTTAAAGATACACTACAAGTGAGTATAACATCTAACTAACTTGCTGATAAAATTCCATGGTAGAGTAAATCAATTAGGTGGTTTAGGTGACTTGTGAGCTAAATACCACCACCATCAAATCCTGAGTACCTAGATTCGCTGCCTCCTTTCCAAAGCGAGTGACACCATCGTATGCACAAACGCAAGTCTAAAGTGGGGTGCAAGCAGGACTCAGTATGAGCCATCAAGCCTTTTTTCTTATATACACTGGGGCAAAACAGTAATGCTGTATGCCAGAAACAGCAACAGCAATTGAGGCTCTGCCCCACAGGAATAAATACTTAATAAAAAACATCTTTTTTTTTGGTATATTTTGAAATATATCATCTGTTTTTAAAAAGTTGAGCACAATATAAATGCAGAGTGTGCAAAGTTCTGCTAACCAAAAAACCTAGTCACAGCATTATGACAGTTTATGACCTCTACCCATCATACCAAATGAAATCATGGAAGAGATGGCAAGTGGGAAGAAGAACTTGATATTCAAGGGAGAATATTAATGGATGTGTATAAAACATAAGTACCTTTTAACATGCCATGCTTTCGAATATTTGCAGAATATTATCCTTTAAATTGCAGTGTATACATATTAATTTTACAGGGTCATTCCCAATAAGTTTGTCACCTGTACATTCAGTGGGCTCAGTCTAGCACTTTTGCATCTCTCTATTTCAGAAGTCTGGAGTCTCAGTGGGGGAAGTGGCTTAAAAGCAAGACAACCCAGACAGACATGAAGAAACATCAGATGGTGGAGAAAAACTGAAAGCCCCCTATCAAATTATATCCTAGGAAACTGTGTTCTGCAACACCAAGGAATGATGCAAGGTACCCTCCATCTTCTCCCCACACATTCTTCCTTAGGTTCTTCCTCTGGATAATGTCTCTTACATACACATACTAGAAGAGTGTGCATAAGTATAAACATATTAACATGAACAACCATGTCCATTGTCCATGAGCAACCTGCAAAAGAGCTGAGGAAGAAAAGTGTACACAACAATTTAGGAATACAGCTGAGGGGTTTAAAAACAAACAAAACCCCTCAGTGACAAAGAACTATGAAGCAAAGCATATGCTCCATATATGTCCTTAATCCTTTCTGTTATAGATTTCCTAGCACATTTTTTTACCTTTTCCATGATGCGCTCCCCACTTTCCCTCAGTACTTCATTAGATACATGTGAAATGTTGGCTGTATTTATTTATTCTGTTTTTAAAAGATTACGCTTCTTATTCAATAGAAATGGACAAGAACCACAAAACTGTATGTGTCTGGTCTTGTCATCAATGTAACAGCCTTTTCTATTAGACGGTTGCATTTTGGCATTCAGTTTGATGCCCATCCTCAGTGGAAACCAAGAACTGTACCACAGATCCTGTGAGCCCAGGCTGACAAATGTGATGTTTTTCTTGTACTACTTTAAGTTACTATAGTTAAGGTTTCTATTCTGTTTACTCTTAAAAGCACGAAGTAAACATTACCATCACCAAGTCTCAAGGTGACTAAGACACACCTATGACTATGCATTCAAGCACTGTCATTTTCTAGTAGGCTCCTGACACATTCAGTCTGCAGATTGATATATGGGGAACAGATTTAGACCCGTAAATCTGCTATTTCCTACCTTTCACACATTTCACTTTGTAATAAAAGTAACTTCCTTAGAGAATTATTTATTTCCAGTGTAGCTTCTATTCAGGAAAAATTAGATGTTTGCTAAAACACTTTTTGTTTTATTTTGTTTTAAAACTATCATGAGTTAATAGGATAAAAAAATTCAGAACATATTACTGTCTTAAAACAGAACTGGCACACAAAACTTCCTAATTTAACTAATTTATTACAGCTGCTGGTGTTTCCACCAGGACAGTTGTAAAATGTTTGGAAATTATTTTAATTCATTTTCAGTAAAACTTTCCTCCTCATCTTTTCTACGGTTTTCTTCCTATTTGATTCATTGTGTTCCAGTAGATGAGAAAAAGTTGTCAATATTGTGTATAAACTGTGCCCAAAGAGGGTTAGAAAAATGAAACCATTAAGAAATCACAAGGTAATTTTAGAACAGCTGTTCATTTTTGCTATATATTAGGAAAATTAAACAAATAACTTCAGACATAAATGATGCAGTAATAAAAAAATAACTTCCTGAAGATACCAGTTCAAACTACAAAATAATGTTGCTGGTATATTTAGATGAAATTTCCCTTAAATGTTCCAGGAAAAAACTACTTAAAACTAAGCCTTTGGACATATGACAGTTTTTAAGATACTGTAAAACACAACGTAAGTTAATATTTCATCCAGTTATTCATCTTGAAAAAAAGCCAAAGCCACAACAGTTATAGCTCTACTGTTCCAAGATGAGCCTTGTCGTTCACAGCTCTTGTAACTTCTGGCATACTATTGCCTGGACGTATTTGAGAAAAAAAAAATATCTTACATATATTACCCTTTTCTTACATATCTGACCAATTTTTAAAAGTGATTTTGAAGCTCTACAGAATCCAACTGGTGAGAAATTCCTTCTGAAATACTCACATAGTCTATTTCAGGTGACCAATAATCTATGTTTCATTTGGCATTTCCTTATGAAAACAAGAAAATGTAGAATGAAGAACAAAGGCATAATAGGCAGTTAGCTTAAATACTTGGTTTGAAATAGTTTAAGTTTAGAATAATTAGGTACAAAACAATTTTTCAGGCTTTCTTCTCCTTGCAGTAACAGTAGTAGGAATAGTGCATAAATTATGAGATTTAAGAATGAAAAAGACAATTATTTATGGTTCTTACTTTTGAGTCTTCAATATTCTTGTTTTCATAAACATTGTTGGAAATACCCAAGAGTCTGAAGTTAGAACAAATCTTTGAAAAAGTCCTCAGTAAACACTAAGGCTACAAAGTCAGAGAGCATGAAAGGAGAAGTTCTTTCATACTCACATCCAAAAGCTGAAGCAGTAACAAAATTATCAAACTTTTCAAGATGGATGGCAAGGGAAAAGAGTTGTCAAGTTCACTGAGAGCCTGACCCTGCAAGTGGCCTCCTGTGCTTGTATGAAGATCTGTCAAAATCTGTCTTGTCTGAAAGTAAGGACTTCCTCTGTCTGGATGTAGCTCTGAGACTGGAAACCTATATACATACATGCTAACAGCCTAGTACGTGAGCTTTGCACAAACATTATTAAAAATATTTTCATTGAGTAGTTAGCTTGAGGCTTTATGTGGTTAGACTTTCCTAGGCCTACAGCTACAGCACAAAAAGAGGTGCAGTGTATTCCAAGTCTTGTACTTCCCTTCAAAAGATCACAGAAAATCTTATTTTCCTTTAAGAAAGACAAACAGAAAGTTTAGCATGAGAGCCACTTGAAGGGAGACAGGGTTTTCAATTCTGACTTCTCGAATATCCGCAGTTGATTGGGACCACAGTCCCAACCTGCTAATGAAGGCTGGATTACCATTCTCTAATCAGCTGTCTCTATGGCCATAGCAGTCATTGCCTTCACTCTTCAAGGGCAGCTCTTCCTCCCACCAAGGTGCAATCTGGATAGGAAGGGCTTGATCCACCACTACTGAAGTGGTGTTCTAACTGTGTGGTTGCAGCATCTGACCCAGCATGCACAAAATGTGTGATCAAAGGGAGGGAGAATTTCTGATGATAACTTCCTGCAGGGAAAAGGCAGACACATGTGCTACCAATCTGAAGAAAGTCAGTCCAGAATAGAAAAAACCTTGGAGAGATTTCCCATCCAAGTCACCCACAGGAGTTAGCATAGCTCACTCGTAGCTGTTACTACTTAAGAAGGGCAAACAGGAGTGAATTTAGAACTAGTTAAATAAAAATATCAGAAATTAAAATTCATTACAAAGTTAACTAGAGTTCTGAGGGCTTCCATTACTGACATAAACTGAAGAGAAATACTGTCCTAGCAAACTGAAACGCCATGTTACAGTGAGATACACAAACAATATTTTTATAATTACTTGCACTAAACTCCTTCATGTTCTCGTACACTCAAGCTGAAAAAGAAACAGCCCTTATAACAAATGGTTTAATTTAGGGTCTCTCTGAAAATGTACACATTCATATATTTTTACCATCCATTAAGGGCCTAGAAGAGCAATTACTTACTGCTGGGTATTATGAGAAATATTTCTGAATCAAATAATTTTCAATAGCAAAAACTATTAGCATATGAATGAAACTGTATTTTTAATAACAACACTGCCTTTAAAGGACAGTTTGCATGCACCCAGAAATACAAGGAATTCTGAGTTCTGGTGCAGGTAAACCCCAACACTTAGTTGAGAATCCACTTTTTGTTTTTCTTCTGGTTGTTAGTTATTCAGGGGCAAACACTATTTCACCTGTATAAAACTCACCCGTGTGCACAAAAACCAGCACACACATTTTATACTATACAAGACTCCAAAATAGCAACAATACAGAAACTGTCTTGTTGTATGAAACCTAAGGCCAGTACACCCTGTACTGGGCCTCTGAGAGGTGCAGGACCAGGCGTTTCAGAGAAGGCTTAAGAGAAATACAATTAATAGACAGTCATTGGTTTATTTTATTCTAGTTTATGTACCTTTTGGTGTGCAGTTTGTGAACAGTGCTCTGTATGTATGTGAAACCTGAGTGGAGTGATTAGCAGAACCCCATGGTTTTGTTCAAGTGTAACACTGGCAATCACATTTCCTGTGTGAAAACCATGAATTTTCACTGCCAATGACTGTTCTTTATAACACATTGTGCCCCCATCAGTAACTTGATGTGCTATACAATAGTCCTAGCTTGCTAAAATTTCAGAACATTTCAAAAGAGGCTCAAGCACTGTTGGAGTACAAAAAAATTCTGAATGAATTTTCATGCCAGTTAGAGCTCTTCTGCCATGTACGTTAAATATTTTTCCCCAAAAAATAACTATTTAGAGCTTTTAAAATTTCATGTAGATGCCAAATACATTCCTTGTAATGAAAATATAAGGTGCCATCAGTAGCTCAAAAGTGCATGAAATGTAGATGAAAGAACTAAAAGTTACAATTTTCATGTTGCATTTTCTATCTCCATAGAGAAAATATCTGTTCCACAATCTGCATACACTACAGGAAATCTATACTAACAGTACACCCATAATTTTAGCAGGTTTTCAGTGTCTCTGAGAATACCAGTAGGC
>NW_008618466.1:0-721 GCF_000691845.1 Merops nubicus
GCGTCAAAACGACCAACCCTACACTCTCGGTCCAACAACTCGAAGCAGCAGCCGTAGTACTGGCCTGTAGGCTGTTCCCAGAAGAACACCTCAACATTGTAACTGACCCTATATTTGTGGCCCAACTCCAAACTATGCCTAGCTATGGCAGGACCCGGTGTGGCAATGTCTACAGTGGCTGTGATGCTCGAGGAGGCACTTTCTTTGCGAAAAGGCACCATTTCTGTTACTCAGGTTAACAGCCACAACCCGACCAAAGGGTACTTTCAAATTGGCAATGACAAGGCAGACGCCGTCGCTAAAGGACTGTGGACACTGAAACATACCCGTCAGCTACATGAATCTCTCCATATTGGGGCTAAAGCATTAGCAAAAACGTTGCGGGATTTCAGCCGCAGATGCGAAACACGTGATAGATACATGCCCCAACTGTCAGAAATCGCCATTGTGGTCCAGCGGAATCAACCCTAGAGGCCTCAAAGCCTCAGAAATATGGCAAACAGACTTTACACTATGTCAATTGCTAAAACCCCGAGCGTGGCTCGCAGTGACTGTAGACACATACAGCAGGGCGATCGCGGCCACACACCACACGACACATACAGCAGGGCGATCGTGGCCACACGACACCTGAAGGCTAACTCCAAAGCAACCATCCAACATTGGCTGACAGCCATGGCGTGGCTTGGCGTTCCAAAACAGATAATGGTCCAAATTTTGT
>NW_008618467.1:0-3681 GCF_000691845.1 Merops nubicus
TGAACGTGTACTTCGGGGCGCGGGCAGCCTCCTCAGCGCTTGGGAATTTATTTATTCATTGCTAATTTTAATACATTATTTTTAAGAGCCACTTGTTCTTGGGAAATCGCCTTCAATTTCGGCTTCTATTCCCGTTTGCGATCTCTGATCGAGGCTGCGGTTACCGCAGCGCTGCCGTAGGGCAGCGCGGGGGTGCGGGTACCGGGCAGCCGGAGCCGTGCGCGCTCGCAGCGGCGTGCCTAGAGGAGTTAGTTGCTCTCCCCTCATGACTTGAGAGCGATTCTCCAGATCGAGACGTGGTGGGAGCACTCGGGCGTCTGCTTCCAGGGCTGGTGGGAGCAATTCTTCAGTGGGAGAAGGGGGAGTGCATGTGCACGCGAAAGCCAGTGTTCCACCAGAGCTTGTACTTTGAAACTTTGTCATTCGGTGACCCCCTGTTCTGAGCACCAAAAGGCTTTGCATTTTCCAGAAAGGGTTGAATTTTCTATTTTGTCGTGTTTTCAGGAAAGGATTAAAGTTGAGGGCGCTGGATACTGTGTGTTTAGGTCTTATTTTGATGTAAATGGTTAATTCGGCAGAATCTATGGCATATTGCTTAAAGTGCAGTAAGCCTGGATTAAGTTGTGTGGTTTTAATAGCACAAAAAGTTCAAGATCGCTTTTAGTTTTATGAGGTCTCCTTCCAAATATTAGCCTTTTTTATACCCGTGTATATTTTATATTACAACCTATGTAAGGTAACTAAGCCGAGCATGGAAATTCTCTTGGTAAAAAATGTATTCATTTTTCAGTTGCAAGAATCAAATCAAATTAGTTTTTGTATTTACCAAGTAATTAATTAACTGCAAATGTTTTTGTCTTCCCACTTCAGAAGTCACCTTGCTCTGTCAAGGTTACAATGTGTCCACTAAGCAACAAGGATAACATAAAAATCTGTAAAGCCCCTATCTGTCTTCAAGAGTTTTAAATGTTATCTTGGGTTGAATTGAGTTGGGATTGAGGGTTTTTCTTCCTTCATGAAACTGCTTGCAGATAAAATTGCAAATAGCTCAGTTTAAGTATCTTAATGCATCCTTACAAAGGGGAATGCTTAGAATGGTTATATAGAAAAAAATAAGTGAGCTGAAACATTGTGGTAATAGGGTTTGCAGCATAAAATATGGCTAATTTCCCTTGTATGACTACAGGTGGCAGTGTAGAAGCCAAGAACAAAAATTGGCAGAAATTATATTCTGTGTACGAGAAAATGAAGAGTGTGCTCATGACTAAGCACAGGAACCTGGAAAACCACAGGTATGTGAAGTGATTCATACAACTGCCCATGGTGCTCCCAGTATTTACAGTATTCTGGTGTTCCTGGCTCAATAGGTATTTTTTGACCAATTATGACTTAATGTTTTCACAGTAAGAGCCTAATCAAAATGTCATGGCAAAATCTATATTTGATTACTGAAAGGAGCAAAAAAATTTTGAAGGCAGTAGGAAAGGAGAGGTTGGATTTTCCCCCCCCCCCCCTTTTTTTTTTTTATGGTTTATTTTCATAGAATCACAGAATTCACAGGGGTTGGAAGGGACCTCCAGAGATCATAGAGTTCAACCCCGTTAACTATAAACCCCCATTTTAACTATAAAGAAATCAGAGCACTAGATTGCATGAAGATAATTTTTTTCTTTCCTTTAAATAAATAGATTTCATATTGGTAAACCAATGAGCAGTTATAGGCCTGAATATAGTTGAAATGGAGAAAGTTCAGATACAAGAGAAAGATTTGCATGTCTGGATGTTTCGGATGTCTTATCAGTACTATTTTTACGAGCACTAAAGAATTGAAAGCATGAGGAGAATTACAGAGATGTAATTAAGAACATGACATTTCAAATAACTGTCCAGTGGTGATGTGTATGTGTTGTTAAGGGTTAAATCTTGTAAGATTTTTAGAGAAAAAAAATTCACAATACTTTTCTATTCAAAAAAGTTTAAATAAGCAGTACATAAGAGGAGATCATGATCAGCTCTCACATTTCAAAGCAAAGAAAAATTATAGATTACCTCAGTAGTTATTTTTTTCTCATTAATTAGCAAATTTAGAGTGAGGCAAAGCTTTTCTTGTATGTTTACATCAGTGTGCGCAGCCTGTAGAAATTAGTCCATGGGTCTGCATTCCAGGATTCCTGGGTAGCCGCGGAGGATGGCACAGACTCAGAGCTGGAGCTTGAGGATTTTTTAGAACTGAAGAGTGGGAAGTTATCCTGGTAAGAAGTGTCAAAGTGGAATTATCACAGTGTTTATGAATATAAATACTTTTGCATTTGTCTGTTTTTATTCTAGTCTAAGAAGGCATTTTGTCTAAGCCTTTAAATTGCTTCCAATAGAACATGGTTATGGAACACAAATGTCCACAAAAGACCAAGTCGACTTCCATCGACTACCTTGCAGTAACTGGCCTTGGGCACAGTGTTTGTTACCTCCAGTTGCAAACAAATTGCAAGCAGAATGATTTATTAAATTATTAGAATGGACTAAGAGCATCCATCTGACTAGGTATAACCAACCAGCTGTCACCAATAAACTGTTACATTATAGTAGCTTGGCATCTTGAGATTCTGGAATCCATATGAAAATTATTTTCTTCTATCCACTATTTAAAAAGACATCCAAGAAACTATACTTCAGGTATAGCCTTGTGGGTACCCAAGCCCTGAAGCTGTAAGCTCTCTGTAGAGAGGTTGTTGGTGAGGTTGTAAGACCCTGATCTCTGAGTGTGGCTTGTAGGTGCCATCATAATGATTTCAAAATACTTGGATAGAGTACTCTGAAGAGCTATCACAGTTCTTAATTTCAATTCAATTAAAAAAAAGTGAATAAATCTAGATCTTCATGGCTGTTCTGCACGGGGGGGACCTCTTCTAACCATCTTTATCTGGACATCATGTTATTGCTTGTCCCGTTACTTCTGAGTGGAGACCCATTTGTGTGTAGCTGGGGAGAAAAAAACACCAGCACTAATTTCTGTACAACCCTATAGTTTTTTTATTATTATTTCTTGATGACCAGAACAGTTAAGTGTACTTCAAAAACGTACAGATTGGTTGACTTTATAGGGACTGTCAATGTATGTAATACAGGTCAGCATATGCTTATGGCTTTGAACGTTGCTGAGTTCATTAGTTTATGCTAACACATTTAGAATGGAAAATGAAAATGTCATTTGTCACTCGTACAAAATTTTAATGGGGTGTTCCATTACATCAAATGTTCAAAATACAAATAAAAGAAAACGGGTAACTAAGCAGTGCGATGCTCAAGAGTTCAATTTACAGACACTTCTCTGTGCTAATTATGAAGTATTGACATAAATGAATGAAACTACTTGTTAAAGTGCCTTTTGCAGTGTATAGCAGTTATGCATTCATAAGATGATTCATAACATTCAGCAATTTATGATGAGTTTCCCCGCTATTACTGGAGATTATGAAGTATCTAATGTATCTGCACTACACTGGGTTACTTTAAATTAGATTTGATGGTGGAAAGGAGAATCACTTTCTGTCAACTGAAAAATCAGGACTTTTTTATGAATCAGTGTGGAATTTCTCTTTACTGTATAGTGCAATTTATCCTTTACAATGAAATACAAATGCTTAATCATCTTGCCTACAAATACAGTAGTGACAATGTGTG
>NW_008618467.1:3712-9848 GCF_000691845.1 Merops nubicus
ACTTCTTTTGTGTTCAAAGTTGTGTACATTATAACTAATAAAATACAGCAGACTTGCAGTAACTGAAAGTAGAATTCATAGTAAGAAATCTAAATTTGGAATCTAAATGTATAAGGTCCCATTTTGAATCAGCAAGTCTTGGTTATATAGAATGGTATTTGATTTGATACAGGATGTATTTTTAAGTACAGCTCCCATTAGTGCAACAGATGCTGCATTTCAGAAAGCTATCTTGTGCTTCCCTTTTGAACTGAAAGTTGTGGCTGCTTACACGTTCTGTTGTTTTAAAACTGTGTTTAAAGGCTTGCACAATCAGTCATTTCACATGATCATAAAGGTGTCTGTAATCTGTTAGATTATAAACCATGAGTGCCTGGTAGTTATTGGAAATATCTGTTAATTTTTCTTGTGTAAAATCCTGTTTCATTAGACTTTCTCACTCCTTAGTACTTGTATAGGACTGTCTTGAAAATGCTCTGTAGGAACCTGGAGAAGTGTACTAGGCTTGTAGATTAATGATGCTAAATGGAAGGTAGAGAATTTAAAAAAAAAAAAAAAAAAATGTGATGAGGATGGTATGAATCAAGGCCTCTGGAAGGGGAGGGACAAAGTGAAAGCTTCAGATGGAATACACTGAGAGTAAGCCTAAAACACAAGCAGTGGTGTGAGGCCATTTAGCCTAGACTCTTTGGTTTCTTGGACTAGATGTTGATATCAGATCTACAGGTAGGAGAGAGCAGCACTTTATTAATCTCAACAGTATTCATACAACTGTTAAACCAAAGGGATAGTTATGACATTGTGAGATGCCTCTTGTAGTTTACTATAACTGAAGTGAACTCTTGTGAAAGCCACAACATGCTAAGCATATGTGTAAGGGAAATATCTTTAGTTGGCAAATGTGTGAAGTAAACTTCCAGGCAGGTGGTCCCACTGCTATCTTTGGCCAGGCTGCCACTGGGTTTCTATGAGAAGTAAGTCTTAGTATAGAAGGACATAAAAGCTGTAGAAGAGAAATTATGCTGAAATTACATCTTTGAGAGAGACCTTGCTCCCAGGTGATGGCCAAGTATCCTTTTGCTCTAATAATGCCATTGCATGGTGTTGATTCTAGATGGGAGAACGACACCTCCTGCAACAGTGGAGTCGTACTCCACTTTAAGTGGAGTGCAACTAACTGGATTCATGATGCTGGAAGGAAGCATGTAGTAACCTTCCAACTACATGCCAAGTTGGCTTACAACAAAAGGAGTTGAGACTACCTTTCATTGCTGGAGAAGCTGGTGAAGAAGTGCAGGTGGGATAGAAGGGCTACCAAAATAGTGCTGGAAGCAACAGCTGATGTTGCTATATAGAAGGTTAAGATGTCTGCAGCATCTGTCTGCATTGTAGTCTCAATACCCTGCATAAATACAAGCAGAAAGGGCACACAGGTCAAGATGACATGGCTTCTGGGGTTGGAGTCCTTAACATTGCAGTATGTGGGACAGAAGTGGATGAAGGTTGTGTAGAGAACAGTGAAGAACTGCCTGAATAAATTAGGTCCAATTTAGACAGGGGCACAGAAGAATAGGCTGTCAGACCAAAATAGAAGTGTTTCTAAGCAAATGCTAGAAGACAAAACGGAGAGGCTGAGTGCCTAGTTCTAAAGTAAGTTAGAGACAGTATAGATCTTCCATAGAGAAGGTACCTAGCAGGATACTCATTAGGATTTCTGTGGAAAGCCTGGTAAAAAGAACAGTTAAAACAGTAAAATGCTTGCAGCCAGTGTGGAGAAACTCGGAACAAATGCATGTCCCCTAAGAACTCCTTCTTTGACCCTTTTAAAAAGATTTTTAAAAAATAATTAGCATGGTTGGGCAGGCTGTAAGGAACAGAAAAGATTTTCTTCAAAAACTTATGTCTAAAAAAAAAAGTGAAAATCAGGAAAATTAAACATAAAATATACAGTAAAACAAGTTAATCTGGTATGTGTAAAAGGCAGAGAAGCTTCTCATAAGTACTCTTTCAAAAGCAGCAGACATGGGAAGGCCATTGGGCCAATAGGTAACTAAGGTCTAAAAGAATTCAAAGAAGATTTCACTATAGCTGAAAGAGTATGAAATATTCATGTTCACTGTGCAGGAGCTCAGATCCCAAACACAGTCTTTTCTGTGTGGGGAAAGAAGCACAAGGTCCTGTTGAGACACCTGTTCCAAATCAAAGTGATGCTGGGACAGTTTGGTTTCTTTTGGAACAAAATGATAAAAATGAGTTCCAGCAAATTGCCAGCTCTGGGTGCATCCAAGACCTCTAGAAGATTTCTCAGTATAAAATTGCTGAATTGACAACAGTGGTGTTTGACAGCACAATACTGCTGTGGTAGCAGTGAAGTTGAGAGTGCCCTTTTAAAAAGGCTTCCAGAAAGCCTATAGTAAAGAACAGGACACATATGACTGGCATTCATATCAGCCAACTTACTGGTAAATACAGTGAAGAGGAAAACTAATTCATGGACAAAATTGATATACAAGGAAAGAGTCTGAACAGCCTCATAGGTCTAGTAAAACTCTTTGAAGACACCTGGGAGGTTGTGAGTAAGTGTGATCTAGCTGATGCAGTATGCTTTGGTTTCAGAAAATCTTTTGAGAACTACTCACCAAAGGTGCTGAGTGAAATGAAACTTCTCTGACATAAGAGGAAAGTCTTCTCCTAGACTGATAGTTGGTTGAAAGATGGTATAGGAATAAATGACCAGTTTTCAGAGAGGGTACAGAGGTCACTGGTAGGGTTGCTCACAGATCTGCATTAGGTTTAACACTAGTCAGCATATGTACTGGTGATCTGGAAAACTGAGCACAGAGTGATTCTAAGTTAATAAGGGTGGCAAAAAAGAAAGCTAATTATAAAGAGCCAAAAGGGGATCTTGTGATGCTTAGTAACTGGGGATGAAGCTTGCTGCTGATAGTACGAAACGATGCGTGCAGGGGAGAACAATCCTCCTATTATTCAGGCTGTAAACTATTAGGACCAAAGGAAGCGATATTGTACAGAGCTGACTATAGTAAATCCAAGCATTGGTTAAGTGTTTAGGACTGGTCAAAAAGAAGAAATTATTTGGAAGGAATAGCCAAAACAACAGAAGTCTGTTACGCCAATCTGTAAATGGTCTGTGCATTTCTCTTGGCCTCTGGGTGCAGTTCTGATCCCCATATTTAAAGGAAGAGTGAGATGAAAAAAAGGAGAGATAATAGAACTAAAAATGGATGTCAGAGATGATAAAGAACAATTAAATAGATTAAGAATCTTCAGCCTGGCAAAGAAATAGCTAAAGATGAAAATGATAAAAATCTATATAGGAGTGTAATGGAAAAAAATGAAAAGGGAATGCTCATTAACAGTCTCTTGTAGTACAAGACCCAGAGGGGATCAAATCAAATTATCAAGTGACAAATTCAGAACAAGTAAGAGGTTCTATTTTTTCCATAGTGCATAGTTGAATTGCAAGCTACTGTACATACTAAAAGTTTATCTGTTAGTGAGCTCTCAGTGCAAAAGCATCACCTCTTGCTTGAGAGAACACAAGGCCCAGTCCGTGATGGCTGGCGAGGGATCCTGAGGTGCATCCTGTGAGCTTTCTCTGTCCTAGTGCTCTTCCCCAGACCTCTGCTCTTAGCCTTTGCTAAAGACACAATATGACAATAGATATATCTTTGGTGTGACTGCACGTAGCTATTAGTATGTGAAATGAAGACAAATTGCAGTCCTCTAAAGAAAATGCTGACCATATGCCACTCCAGATGCATAACGGAATTATTGGTGAAGAAAATGTGTTGAGAAGGGCAATTTATTTTTTCTTGGGCCTAATAACTTCCCGAAGGAAAAAAATAAATCAGTCTTCCTTGAACACTGTACTCGTCCTCATTATACCATGTTGATACATGAAGTTTTGTGTCTATACAAGGGACTTGAGATTCTTTGTTCTGTGGTGTCATCTGTGCTTGCTTAAAGCAAGTTGAGCATTTATTTTTCCTTGCAGTTTATCTTCAGATAGACTGTATTAAAAACCTAAATGCAAAAATAAACCAGAGAAGTTGGGGACAGGCTTACTCATATAAGAAAATGCTTACCTGTGTAATGAAATTAAAAAAAAATACAGCTTTTGAGTCATGGACAGGGAAGATGAAATCTCTTTTCCTACAAATATGGTGAGATTAAAGCTAGATTCTTTCCTTATCCAGACATACAAGGACTAAAGCTGTATTACACTTGGACTGAATAAGGACTTGGAGAAAATAGATTATTAAGAATAAAGGATGACTTGACCATTAGACATGAAAACAGCATTTAGATATTAAAAGGATGTAGAAGTTATGAAACAAGAATTATGTAGTCATCCAACCCAATAACAAATGAAATGAAGGAAGAGTCTCCTAGTGGTCAGTCTTATGAGCTCTTGCGAATACAACTAGCCATGAGGTATGGAATTGGAGCAAACACAGTGCTACACCCTATAAGGAGTTACAGGAATGGATGTTGGGGGATGTATAAAGTTTAGCTCTAGTCCAGGAAGATTAGTCTTCTTGGGTTCCTCTGGTCATTAACAATAAATTGGCTTCTCCACTGAGTGATACAAATACTTCAAGCCACTTTCTGCTCTGACTTACCCTCTAGAGGAGGCTTTCTCTGTCCACGCTGGCTACAGACGGACGAGGCAAAGGTGATTGGCCTCTGTGTTAAAGCTGGCCTTTGAATATATACATTCTATATGTTAGCACCAGACCTGATTTTTCTAGAGGTTTTAGTAGGTCACTTTTTTCCAGTGGTGCTAAGTTAAAAATACTTAGCAAGCCAATGCTAGCTGAACCTGTTTTTTAAAGATGTCATGAAGAAGTGCCTATTTCATGCTACTTAAAGTTCAGATTGTCCCACAAAGTTTTCTCTATGAGCCCGAGAAACCAAAGAGCTGTGTTAAAAATGAGACTTAAATACTTTTCTGTTTAAGGGGGAAAAAAAAAAAAGTAAAATAATTTTTATGAAATAAAAAGACAAATCATATGAAAAGAGATATCTTGGAGGTTTTTAAATTATGAAAGTTAGGCAATAGAGTCTGAAAGGAGTTAATTATCTACCTCACCAAACACCCTCAACAAACTCTTCTTTCTCAAGAATAGGAGAAGACTCAGCCCTCTCATTAGCTCAGTTATTTTGATGATCTCCTTGAATGTTCTTTAGAATTTTCCCATTTGTTCAACAATAGAAAAGCATACTTCTAAGAGTAATTCTTTTCATTTTAATTTTCTATAATGGAATATAGCTTTCCTAATTTTTTTTATTGTATTTGTTTCCTATATGAAATACTGTTTTTCTCCTTATTTAATAATAAATGTGGATAGGTAATGAAACTGAACCACTGGCTGTCTAACATTAAAGGAGATTTTGGTCAGCACAGATGATAGTAAGTTTTTTTTCTAAAAGTATTCTGGTACTAAACAGCATGGAACAGAACTTCACTAGTAACTTACTCAGAGGCTTAGACTTTCACATCTATTTAAAACCATAATTCATGGTCTTAAATAGCTAAGAGAATGCACCAGCCATAGCACTTCTCCAGCAATATTTATTCCAATGTTATCTCAGGAAGTGCATGTTGCTGTATATATACATTTTTTTTTTTCTTCATTGAATGAAATCACTTCTTTGGAAACTGTTTTGGTTATACTTTTCTAATGCAAAACCCTCTTGAGAAGACTGTTTATTTCAGTATTATGAAACCTCTGCATTTGTACAATTTTTTTCCTTTTTAATATCAACTAGACTAGGTGTATTTCTCTCTTTGTTTTGGGGAGGATGGCTGGCTTTGTAGTTATACTCCAATGCCTTACAAATAGCTGTTTGTACTTGTTAGTTTTTACTATCTGGGTGGTTCTTAGTGTTCCTGATAATTGAGGTGGCTGAGCACTCTGTAATAAAAATAATACTAATTCTGAAGTCAAAATGAAAGTCACATGCTGTCCTTGACTCAGATTTCAGTTATATGAAGCCTGTGCTGCTCAGAAAGTTGTATATTCTCACGAAACCTTTGATAAAATGGAAGCTAGAGCCCAAAGCAAAACAAAAAAACTGCTCCACAGGTTTCTGCTGACCCCATTGCGAC
>NW_008618467.1:9879-28468 GCF_000691845.1 Merops nubicus
TGGCCCAGGACAGACACAGTTCTGACATCACCTTCCATGGCCTTGCATCCTGCTGGCTCCTGAGAATGCAAAGAAATTGAAAGCTTTTTTTACATTTTTTTTTGTTTGTTTGTTTTGTTTTTAAACAACGTATAAACATTCTCACTTGTTCCTTTATGCACAAATAATTTCTAATCTAAATGAATATTTAACAGCATATTGAAGATACAGACATAACAGTGCTATCTCCACTGACCCAAATCTGGTCATTTTATGAACTTGAAAGATGTTTTTATTTTGCTTGTTCAGTTAGAACAAGCTGGACTACCATAAGTAGTAGTGTTTTCTGATGGTGAATGCCTTCTGAGGATTGTTCAGTTTCACACATTTTACCTCACCAGATAAACAGGTATGTGATCAATTACAGAGATAAGCCACTATGGGCAACTTTTTAAACCCTGTTACCTCAAATGCTTGCTGATGTGGGTGTTTGCATGTTAAATGAGGAATCTGTGAAGGTGTAAGCTTTTGTCAAGTATAGTGAAGATGCTTTTGAACAAGGAAGTTCTGTTGAATGGCTTGTGATTTCTATGTTGCTCATAAACTCTCTTGTACTCTTGGTTTAATGTAAAATGTTCCTTAGATCATGTTTATTGGAGCCAAAGATCAAAGAACTTAGGAATGTTCTGATTTCTTCACATCAGTGCCAGTCATGGCTCCACTCACTCTCACTTTCTGTGGTCTGCTTTGTCGCTGTACAGTTTCTCCAGTGAGGGAAAGGCAAAGCTGCTCATCCTGCAGAGCTGCTAGCCTGACGGTTAGGTTAGTCTCTTTAGAGATGTGGAATTGGACTGTGATTGTGCTGTATTCACAAGGCTGTTTTGTTAGGGGTAGTTAACCATCTTTACCTTCAGAACATTTGGAAAGAGTCCTGCTCATCTGCGTAAAAATAAACACAGGTACCTGACCTTGGGAGATGGTTCTGGGTTCTGGATGGCAGGTGCAAGTAGCCACAGCCTGCATCACAGGGTAGGATTTCATATCAGTTTCTACACTTGGTTAAGCATAGGTTGTTTCCAGCTTTTGCTTGGCACTCCGTTTTTTCCTTCTGAGACCTAGCTTTTCACACTGCCTAGATAAGGAGCCCATCCATCTACTGCAGAGCTATGGCTTTGCTTTGGGGACCAGTCTGCTGTCGGCTGGGAGCAGTGGTGCATGGCCTGTATTGGAGTCTTTTATTTTGTCTAGCATTTGGACCAGTGTCAACAAGGTGGAATATAAAGGAGCTGAAGCATCCAGGGACAGTAGATGTTCTGGGGCAATATGTTTCCTCATCCTTTTTCATCAGAGTTATGTTCCTTAGGTTATAACTCCCAAAGACTGCCAGTAATTCACATGTCTGTGCTGTGTGCAGATAAAGCTTGACATCTGCTGAACATTGTTCAAATGATCTTGTGTAAATCCTTGCCCACTGCTGTCTACATTCCAGCAGTCACTTTCTGTTCTGCTTCACCACTACAGATTATGACTTGTAGATGGTGACTGAGAATGGAAAGACTAAGAACAGAACTGTAACCTCCCTTTCTCCTTGAACCTGGTGAATGTTACAAAAGGAAAAAAGAATTGTTAGGTGTAATTTTGCAAATTAAAAAAAAAAATAAATTCTTAAATACGGGTGAAATGCTGGGGTATGAACCCTGAGCCCCCAAATTAAGGTTGACATATGGGTGATTCCCACAGCCCTTCATAAAGAGGTGGTGAGTTTGCCTTATAGCTTCCCCCCAGGGTGCGGCCGGCCCTGCAGGGAGAGCCATAAGGGAAATGAGCCCCAGGGGTCCCACACTGAGTTGACAAAGGTCAGGTGTCTGCTTGGGGATAAAAGCTGGGACCACTGGCAGGGAGTCAGGAGTGTCTGTCTGTGGAGTGCACTCCACAGAGCGTCCTGGTTCAGGGCAGACCTCCTGACTCTCCCTGGAGCTGGGCCCCAGTCTGCTCAAGACCTTTGTGAACGCGGGCCGATCGGTGAGAGTCACTATGTGGGCACCTTTCTCTTATGTGTTCAGCTTGCTGGTCTGGCTGTTTCCCATGCCAACTGTGGGCAACCTCGGGTCTCTGTTTGTACCACCTGTTGTGGGCCGAGTTACGTCCTGTGTGAGATCGCTGGGGGTGGTGTCAATTATGTACCAGCTGATTGATCTGTTTGTACCCCCAGCGATCATTCATGGAATGTCCTTCTTGTCTACAATACAGTCTGTGTATTGGTTCATCTTTCTGCTGGTGCTATCATTTTTGTTGGGCGTGGTCATTGGCAAAACAACGGGGCAGTTGGGAGGAGAGGATCAGGTGAAATTTGAGGTGTATTTCACAACTCAGCCAAACATCACTTTTTAGCTATACATTTAGACTACAACATGCAAAAGTTGGGCCATTTCAGCGTAGAGACATTTTCACATGAAATGCAACATTATGACTAAGGTGGATGGAGATAAGAATGTAAATAAGACTTCAGGACTTGAAGTCGTGGTGATATCTGTAAAGATTTCTGTGACAATTGAACTGGATATATATTTTTTTTTTTCTTTCTAGTGCTCTTAAAATTGTTAAATCAGTTTCTTCTGGATGAAATACACAGCTCTGTTACTGAGAGAATCTTGTATTTAAAATAGCAGCTTTCATGTTTGAGCTCCAGTATTGTACAACGGAGTGAAAAAATAATCGCAAGAATTCCTTGCAAAAGGATCATGTGAATCTTTTCTTTCACGAAGTCTTAAAAATAATAATTTGAACTCCCCCTCGCACCTGGAACATTACATCCTAAAAAAATATTGCTTTGCCTTTTTGGGGCTAGGTCATGAAAGAGAGTGGTAGTAGTGCTTGTAATGTGTTTTGAAACCTTCAGAAGGCAGCAGACATTCCAAGAAGTCTGCTATAGGTCCTTTGATTCAGCAAAACTTAGAAAGCTCATAAGAATTTGAAGCCAGATGGACTACTTACTTGCTTAAGTACTTTGCTGAGCTGTTCGTGAACTGTGACTGGTTCGATAATTACTGTGGTTTCATTTTAGTGGTTCAAGTTAGAACAAAGTTTTGGCTCACAGAAATTAATTTTTGTTTTAATTCTCATTAAGTAATGTCTGGGAACGTAGTGAAGGGCTCATCAAACCTATGGATGATACAAAGCTGGAAACTGGAAAATGATTAGGGAGTTAGAATTAAATCAGACTTACCTCTGAGGCTTTTGGGGAGTGGTTCAGTGTGGAAAAAAAAGAAATTTTAGAAAGAAAAACATAGCTGTTATTAAAAGCCACAGACATTAAGTAACTTGGTGAGCAGTGACACTTGGGCAAGAATTTTGAATCTAGCAGTAGAGGATAAGTTGTTCAGTGGGAAAGGGGAGCATGTACCTAGATTTCAGGTCCATCAGGTTCTTTAATGCAGTCAGAGGTTGTGATGAAAAAGTATCAAGAGTTCTAGGGAGTAAAAAAAACAGAAGGAAAAGGCAGCCAGGGCAAAAGACATAATGGATGAATATTTTATTCAGAAAACAGCATGGATCTTCAACCCTCAAATTTGCTGTTTTGTACACAAGTGTATCAGGGCTGATAAAAAGTTTTGTCTCTTAGACCAAATATTTCTGACATAGCACAGGACTTTCCTTGAGTGGCAGTAGTGTGTTTTCCTGGTTATGTGATGAGTGGCCTTGCTATTAAAGCTCACAGGTGTTTTAGTTGCCTGCTCTAGTCTCAGACTTTTTTTTTTACCTTTTTCATTTCCATCCTGTATTGCTCTTAGACCTTCACCAAAGAAGCTTCTCTTCTCTTATTTTACAGGCTGGTTAATCAGTTATCCTTTAGTCATGCAGGTTTTCCACCAGCTCTACAATAAAGACATTTGGCCTCTATGATAGATTGAAAAACTAGGTGGGTTTTTTTTGTTTGTTTGTTTGTTTGTTTTTTTTTGTTTTTTTATTTACACTGAATGTTCATCTGTCTCAAGCTGGTTTTATTGAAGTGTTCATAATTACCATCCTTTTTCTCCCCCTCTGATAAATCTATTTTATGCTCCCACTTTCTTAGGCTAGACTTTTTTCCCTTTCTTTTAGGCAGCATTATTTTCTGATGGAGTATTGGTTGAAGGTCATTAGCTTTGATGACTTTGGTGGGGAATTCATGAAGGCTACCTTTAGTCTAGTGGGAATACTGACTGTTTTCTCCCTGGCTAATGGAAAATGATTGGGGTTTCTAGGGCAATTCTGAGTTTCCAAGATAGGCTTTTTTTTTTTTTTTTTTCCCCCCCTCAATTGCCCTCCAGAGAAAGACAAGGCTTTTGCAGATGGTGCCACCTGAAGTTTCCCTTCTGCTGTTTCTGCAGTCCTGTAAGTGAAAAGCAGAGGCTCCTTTCTGACTCCTGTAGCTGCAGCAAGGCTGGATTTGATAGTCATTGATCAAGAGCTAGATCTCCTTGCCCATGGTAGCTGGATATTTCAGGAGAGGAGAAATAATTGAGAGTGATTGAGAATTATGCCTTTTTGTTAGGTTATAGGGCCTGGGCATTTATGTTGTCTTAAACTGTGTAGATACAAAATATATCCTGCAAGCATTTCAGTGCCTGAGTTGTCTTTCTGTTTTTAGTGATTGTTGGAAATTAGAGAATCCAAATAGTTTAGCTGGAATTTTCTCAGGGTGCCTCTTATATAGTTGGGCTGAAAATACTTGGTGGCAGGTGTCATTAGCATTGTAATTTAGTCATTCATTTTCATAATATGTTCATAAAAAATCTGTCCTGTTTTGACATATAGAAAATTGTCTTTCTGTCTTTCCTGGATTGAACAGACTTTTGAAGCTAGTACTTGGCTAAAATAATATGTGGTACTGTCACAAACGAATTAATTTTAACTCAAGAAATTTAGTTCTTTAGTATGTCCTGTCTTTGTTCTTGTTCTGGAAAAAGTTGAGACTTCTATGGAGACAAAGCTACCTTTGAGACTTTGGAGGCCTTGGCCCTTATGCCTTTGTGTGGTTGCATGGAATCTGCTTCCAGGCTATTATTAAATCACAATTATTATTTTTGCTAAGGATATGCATGATACTTCACAATGCTCAGTTGTGAAGTCCCACATGATTTTGGGGCTTTTAGAAGAAAATGGTGTCTCTGCTCTAAAATAGCTCTTAGTGGATGACAAAAGACACTAAATAACAGATGAAGCCTTTGCAGTGTTTTTTTTTTTTTTCCTTTCTCTTAATTGATTGTTTTCTCTTTCCCATCATATAAGCTATTAAATGTATCTAACCTAGTTCAGGAATTTTATCTCAAATGTGTGTACTTGTGTATTTTAAAGCTAAATTTCAGCCTCACATTTGTAGTATTTCTGTAATCTGTATGTCATGTAGAAAGCCATTGTTGAAACCTCAATGATAATTTGATTAAATTAATTGCATTCCTCAATTTTTAATGTGAGTAGGTCTAATATTTGCACTTCTTGACCTTGCTGGTTTATTACAGATTTTCACACACCACCACCCCTCCCCCCATTTCTATGTGTATTTTAGTTTTCTTTTTTATGTTTTCATTTTCTATGTTAATTTTTCTGCACATACTGGGAGGGAATTGAGAGTGGTGAAAGCATGTGAAGATGGGCAGAGAACTATGGCCTTCTGAAGCATAGAATTAAATTGTTTATTTGATATTAATAATTTGCTTAATACTATACCTAAAAAGTAAGCTTGGAAGAAGAACGTGGGGAATTCCTTTAAAAAGTGACACAAAAGTAAGAAAAATGTTAACGGACAATGATTAATTACTTTATTGCAAAAGGGGAGCTTTTTGTATCTCTTCTTGGTCTGAAATGAGTTGCCGTATGTTGAGAAGGTACAGACTGGCAGAAGACTTTCCTGTCTTACTAAGTTGTGAGGTCAGGAAATAACTAAATTTACCACAGGGAGTTTACCTAACTAACCACAACCTTTTACTAATATGTTCACTTTGTCCTCACATACAAATTTTGAAATAAAAATGCCAGTACTCATGTGTCAATGATGGGAAGTAAAAGGCAATATTTTGGTCATAATTGGTAGGAGGCGAGACGACTGACATTCACATGAATTTTCCCCAATTACAGAATGAGCACAAATTATTTCATAGAAATTAAATTATTTCTTAAAATTTCTGTTGTGCTAACCTGACATTTGGAAATGCTTGTGCTTTCCCACTCTTAATGCTTAGTCTTTCAAAGTGGTTTTCTTTAAATAGGAAATACATTATTTGTTTAAACTATTAAGTATTTTCTTTAGATTTCAGGCTTCAGCTTTTGAGAGACCTCAGAATCTTGCTTTCAAGGCCAGAAAGATGCTCACAGTATCTTTTTAAAACTTCTGCATGCTGAAGGACACAGCAATGTGCTCAGCAATGGTTCTGCTGTGTTCAATATCTTGCGAAAATATAAGAGGATAACAGAGAATCCATCATGCGTGGTACTCTGTTGAAATAAATTATCCTCACTGATAATTTATACAGACTTAAATCCTTAAGTCTCACTTGAAGCACTTCAGTTTTATCCTTTAAATCACTTGGGGCTTTTTCTATTTCTTCTTTACTTTTTTTCAGCACCTTCCAATGCCTGTGACTGTCTTTAGACAGTTCCAGTGTCTATGTGTTCTGGTACTGATCTCACCATGCATAGAAAAAGCAAGATCAGCAAGCTTATTTCTGTAAGGTGTCTAGGGATTGCCCTAATCCTTTTTTTGCCATAATGCTGGCTGTAAGGCACACGTTAAGTGATTTCTTCACTGATCCAGCTCCTCCAAGAAAATAGCTGCTGTCCATGACCTTGCATTTGCATTACAGTTTGCCTTCACTGTGTGTTAGTTGTGTATGCAGCTGGGAATTTGGGAAAATAGCAGGCCTTATCTGAGATAATATATAGGGTATCTGAGTCTTGTAAGCACTTTTTTAGACCTGATTGTACTGTGTGAGCTTTTAGAGTATGAAAACAGTCCTAAACTGTGTCTATTCTAACTCCTTGTGTTTTGTAATTATTTTTAAACAAGTTGTCTACGTGTATGCTTACTCACATTTAACATTACACTTTGCAATCAAATCAAATTGTACTTTCCTCTTACGCAGGGAAAAACTAGAAAAATTTTACCTTTTTTTTTTTTCTTCTTCTTGGGGACTCCCCTGTTCCTAGCTCACTCCTTTGCAATCTGTTTCCATCTTTCTGTTAAATTAGATTATTACTTTGTTTCCTAAGCTAGAGGACACCCATACAAGCTACTGTCACTTTCTTCCGTGATCTTGACCATTTGCAGTCATATATCTGGGATGCCTTTGTTAAGGAGTACAGGTACTAACCTGGCTGGTTAGCTGTCTTCTGAAGTAACTCCATAGTGTCCGGCACCTTGTACGAAACCAAGATTGTACTATGTATTTATGGAACCACTTTCTGGAGCCCTTCAAAAGCTGCTCAGAGCTGCTTACAACTCAAATAACTCTCTTCTAAAGTTCTGGCTTATTGAAATTACTTGGAAATATAATGTCATCTTAAAGCAGGCATTTGTATCTTCAGCAGGTCCTTCACCTCCTGGTTGATGTTGGCGTATCTTTCTGAAACTCATGTCTGGTACTTAGTAACTAAACACAGGCAGACTAAACCAGCCCTTCCAAAGCTCCTTCTCTCATATAAGTCTAATGCATCCTCTGACTACATGTCACAGATGATGACAAAGTTAGGTAAATAGGTACCAGATACTGTTTAACTGTGCAATGTCCTAGAAGTCCAGCAGAGCTTCCTGTGTGAATTATCTAAGCAGTAATTGCCCCTTCCTGGCAGTTTTCTTCCCATCCCAGAGGATAGATGAGGATACAGACTGTGTTGTGTATGTTCAGGAAGTCTGATGATTCGAGGGAGCATCCAGGATTTGCACAGACTGTTGTGCTCGTATGAATTTGTGCTACTAAGATGTAGAGAGCCCCCATGTGCAAATGAAGGGTCTCACAAGATGTATATGGGGCGGGGGCAGGAGCCATAGTGTCACAGTGTTTGACAGTGCCATGCTGCCACATTTCTTTGAGTGTGGAGCAGTCTTTTGAGAGGTTGTAGCCATTGTCTGTGTCCCTCAGCTAGTTCAGTTTGTTAGGTGGCCATGAACACCAGTTCTTGAGGAAGTGTTGGAAATTGGAGAATCAAATTATAGTGGGAATACTTGGACTCCTGTATCTGTTCCCCTTGGATATCCTATTGCTAAACCTAGCAAACCATTTTTTGGGTGGGTGGGGGAATTCAGAACATCCCCACATGCTGCACTTGTGCTTTATTTCCACTCTATGGGGAGAGGAGGAGGACCTGCAAAGGAAGAAGCTGATCTTGTCATTGGGAACTGGGAAGGGACAGAGACAAGTGCACAGCAGGGATCCATTGTTCAGAGTATGTTCAGTTGAGATGGCCCAGAGTGACAGAAAGCAAGGCACAAGGTCCTTTACTTTGAGATTTTGAGACTTAGGTGTCAGCATACTAGAACTCAAAACTAAAAATGGAGTGAGGATGTGGAAGCTCAGATTTGGTTGTGTCTGAGGTGAGGTCTGTCTACAGATTGTTAAGGCTTCTGATGCAGAAAATCAGTTGCGAGAGTCGAATGGCTTGCTTCGGGTAAAATCCATAGAATGTATTTACAAATAATGAACAGATGATAATTTTTCTGGAAAAATTAAGAGTTTCCCTCAGAATTAAGTGTTGAAATTCATAGAATCACACTGTTGTATACATCATGAAAAACAGAGGAACAATGTAGATCTGGACTGCTATTCCAAATAGGTTTTTTTTCTTTTTTTGTGTTCCCTAGTGCATGCTAAAAATATTTTAAATATCTTAACATCTGCATTGTTATGAAAAATGGCATGTCTTTGTTTTGTTTTCAGCTGTGTCATTCTTGCATTACATTTGTTCCATGTGCTCTCTTCAGCTGGGATGTGAAGTCATTTTCTTTTGTCAGTTGTAAGCTTATTTGCCCTGACTCCAGAACTGCACTGTGCACCACTTGGAAGAAATTATTTCTTTTGTTCTGCCTCACAACTACCCAAGTCTGCATGTTGGGGAATATGGAGGTATTTGGTTGTGAAAGTGTTTTCTGATTGGCAGAGAGGGGCAGCAAACAGGGTAAAAATAAAGGGAGCTAAGCCTCTTTAAAGGCAGAGAACGTGAGGCAGAAGACTGTGTATGTGAGTGTATTTTGCATACTACTGTGTGTTAGCTGTCTAATCGTAAATGCACCAGTGTGTCCCATTGATTTCAATTGGATAATGGGATGCATGGATAAGGTAGATACTCTTGTCCATGCCCTTGGCATACTCCTAAGCACTGTGCAGCAAAGATGGGTGAGTGAAGGTTGGCTATAGTTCTGATTCATGTGTCAAGTCTAAGCAGGAGAGCAGGTAAGAAATAGGGCCAGACTTACTGTGAATACAGGAAAGCGAAACATGAAGACAGACTGGTAACGAAGATAAGATAGCAGCAGGTGAAGGACAGCCTGGGGAAGGTCATCGGCTGTTTGATGCTGCTGCTGCTTTCCAGTACCCTGCCTGGAACACAAGAATCCTGAATTCTTCTTTCTCTCGTGGCTTGGGGTGCTACAAAAAAATGATAACCACACGCTGTTTTTGGTTTCTTGATTGACTCAGACAACAGACCTGAGTGTTAATGTTCTTAATCTGTTTATCAGATGTGCGATGGTCAATAGGAATTTGACTGCCTTATTTAATTTTTTTTTTTTCCTATGAAGCTGAAGAAACTTCACATTTATACAGTGCACTTGAGAAGACATATTAAGGGGAAAAAGCCAGGTCCCCAAAACTGGGAAATGCTGAAACTGAGGTTGTATGTGTTACTTTAATTCTGCTTCCTTGGATGTACGTGTTATTGCAAAATTTTCTAATAAATGGTAAGTATAGGATCTCTTCCAGCAGGAACACCACCTGTGATGAAACAATGGTGATTATGTGGTGAACAGGGGGCATACAGTGGAGGATATGATCACAGGTATTCCTGAGATGGTTTGCTTGCACAAAGCTGTAGCAGACATTTGGCTGCCCTACGCAACCTTCTCTTCCCAAGGGTTCTTGCCAGCTGCCTCTGTCTTCAAATCCCCTCCTCTGTGCAACAGCACTCATGGCAACGGCAGCCTCTGGGACTTAACATATGTTTAGTGCCCTCCCTTAGAAAATCCCTAGAGGTAGGGGCTTCCCTTTTTTGTACCCTTGCAGTGAGTCACCAATGTAGCAGCAGTCCCTGGCTTCATACAAGCTTCCCATGCACTTCAAAGGAGGTGCCAGGCTGTGCAGTCAGTCTTCATTTATCATTTTGAAGTAGCCAGCATCCCACTAATGGTGTATGCATTGTACTTTGGGAACATCTCATCTCCAAATTTTTTCTTGTCACAAGAGTGGGAAGGTGTGAATGACATAAGGCATTAGACAAGGACAGAGGGTCTCACGGCTAAGACATCAGATGGTATGAGAGCGTGCCGAATTCTGGCACTCTTGCCTGTACCACAGTTTCTGCATGAAGTCATAATTTTGTGGCCAACTGTTCAAATGCTCGTTCATGTCTTGTTTTCTGGATTTCCAAATCAGCTCTAGCAGTCACATGGTCACTCAAAGCCAGTTTTAGATGATTTGCCATGGGGAATTCAGTAAAAGGCACAACCAATATTAAGGAGTAATACGGAGTGAGACGTAAATATTGAATAGATTATGCGAGGCTGAAAGAATCAGACAGCATGAGATCTGGAATGGTCTAATGTTTACATTTGCAGTTTTGGGTCAAACACAACTTACTGGGATTCCCCTCCATCATCCCCCCAATTTTTATATTCCTTAGAGAGTGATGCACTTAAGCAGACATGATTGAAACAAAGAAGGCAATAGATATTTCAGTTAACTATAGCTCTTTTCTATATTAAGTTAGTTTTAAATAGCATTAAAGGCTCAGTTTAGCAAAGCACTTAGTAAGGCATCTAACTGCATATTTGAATTGAGGCCAGGATTGATAAACTTGGATACTGTGTGATAATACATTCTAATAGGAACACTGCATCCACAATGGTTAATGTGTATGCCCTAAACAGGGCTGTATCTTCATTCTGCCGAGATTCGGCATTACAACTTTCATAGCTGATTTGTTTGTGGGTTTGGGTCACACATTTCCAGTAAGAATGGGACACAACAGATTTTGGTTTTTTTAAATAAATGGATTTATAAGCAAAGATGTTCTCTGATTTCCCCAAATACCTGTTATCTGCCACAGAGCTCACTGTCATTTTTATTCCTTTAGCACTTCTTTATTTTTGCCAGAGGTTATTGGATCATTTGCCATCCCTGTACAAGATCCAGTTACAGCAGATTTTCTGAATTACACATCTGAGACTTCAGAAAACTGGGAAGGAAAAACTATCCATTAAGTAGACAAGCATTAAAACAATACTCATTCTTAATTTATGAGGAAGTGTTTAAATTGCGTCTGAAAGGTCACTGTAATGAAGCCTCTGTAATTAAAAATAAGACTATTTGCTAGTTTTAAAAAGTGCAAAAATATTAAAGGTAAGACTTTCACTACTTCCAGAAGATAAGTCTTTGGACAGCTATCCTCTCAACAGAAGGGATTAATGTTAGAAGTCTCTAAAATGCATGGTTAAAAAACAAGTAAGGGAAACTTCATGCAAGGAATAGTGTAATTAAGGATCTGTCTATAGAAGAGGCACAAGATTTACCTAAAATATTAACAATTTTTGAAGTCTTCCTAAACCCATGTCAACATTAACTACTGTTTTCACCTGACTTTCCAGTGTAAAAGTATTGACTTTTTTTTTTAATTCCTGCAAAAGTTTTCAAAGTTATTTTTTGTGGCTAAGGAAAAAGCACCTTCCAAAAAATGTTATTATTTATAAATATTTTAAACCCCTCATAAATGTATAGGAAATAAGACATTTTAAAAGTGCATTTTCTTTAGCCTTTTGTAGCAGATTGAATTATAACTTCAAAATTTGAAATTAATCTCAGCAACTCCATTCCCTTTAACTCTCTCTGTAAATCAGATGAAGAGTTGTGAAAATGCCATGCTTTTCTAAATGAGTATGGTGACTTCTAGAAAATAGTGTCTTTAGCATTAGAGGAAACCTTAACCAAAATGTGTACATTCGTTACAAAATAGGTTTTTATGGCAAAGAAGAGCATTTTTAATTATGTTAGAATATAATATAATTGCATTTGCTGTTAATAGACAAAGGACTATTGATACATTCAGAAAATCCTTGATGGGAAAGAATGGCATTCCCAACTGTATCCTCATAAAACTAAAAAAAGCAAGTAATGTTTGATTTGCATGATGTATTTGGTCAACATTTTAAAAAAAAAAAAAAAAAAAAAGAGTTGAATTAGAATTTAATAAACTATTGCCATCTTCATTTATGGAAAAGGAAAATGAAGTTTTCTCCTTTGTTTTCTTATAATTCATGATCTAGCTGAAAGATTCTGTCTGGAAATCCAGAAATTGAGCATAACAGCTGCTAAAATACAAAGTCATGCTTTACTGTACAGTGATAGGGCACTTTTCTACTCTACTAGTTATAACAGTCTTAATTTTGAGGCTCTCTGGGGACAAAATTACCATTTCCCTTCTGTATTTCTGCTAACATTTTAGTGATCATAGCTAAATCATACCAGACACTAATTTCAGATTTTCACCTTTTTATTTAAAGAGAAAGCCCAAGTAGATTTTATGAAGATTACTCATATGCCTCTGTTAGGTGAACAACAAAGTATAACTCTGTTTTGTCTTTTTTGTTGTAGGTTTTATAATAAAAGTAATTATATAACTTTATTTTATTCTCATTTTCAAATCTAGACTCTCACTTTGTTTTCTGTATACGTAAAGACCTAAGTCCTTTTCTAAAAAAACCAAACAAATATGTATATATAAATATATAGGGTTTGTATATGTGTGTGTGTGTATGTAGAAAAATGAGGGAGGTGCATATATATACACACCCATATATAAGAAGCCTATCCAACTTCCTCTAGTTGTTTATATCATTGTGACTGAGAGAAAATGTTTTCCTTCAATGGTAACGCCTCTCAGTAGGTGATTTGTAAATGTAGTTGTCAGGTGTATCAACTCCTCTTCTGGAACTACCTGTACAGAGAACACACCAAGGGAATATCGCTGGGTGATTCAAATGAACAAATAAAGAGTGGGGATAAAATTTTGACACAGAAGTTAATGGCAAAAAGCCCTGTTGACTCCATTTGGATGAGGATGCACAGTAAAACACTAGCCCGTTGTCACCAACTAGTTACTGTTGCCCACAAACGTACTTTGTGCTACTTGACCACAATTCACTGACTGTACCTTACTATTCAGCTTATAAGAACAAACTCCATTAGTTGGAAAAATTCAGATCTTTATTTTTTAGATAACTACATGTGTAAGTCACACTATGGCCACTTATGAGCATAGCATTAAAGTTACGCATGTGACTAAAATCAGTCCTCTGTAGTGTAGTCATCAAATCCTCCAGTGCATCTTGCGACTTCTGCAGCATATGTGAGTGCTTAGATGTCAAAATTAAAACACATATCTCAGGACCTGCAGAATTGGTGCTGTGTTTGTAAGCCTGAAGTCCAAATGATTGAGGGTAGATGTTATAGCTGGTACTCCTCTACGTGACTTCAGTTCAAAGTACGGTAGGTTTCAAGCGTAAACCTAGTGTTTTGATGCAAGTTCAATGAATAATAGTGAGATGTTACAAAGCTACTTACGTTTTTATCGAAGGAGAGATTGATGCATTGCTCTATAGAAAATGATAAAACTAGAAGATAGCCTCTAGAACGTAAACATCTAGTATTTGGGGTCTTATAATATCGTACACAGTAGTGTTAAGATTTTTAATATTCTATTTATTCCGAACATATGTATTAATCTTGTTTTGAAAATGTAAAGCCACATACTTGGTAGTTTACAGATACGCTAATTTTGCTAAGAGTTGCCAAGAAGAAGTTGACAGTTTGGACCAAGGATTGCTGTGGTTGCTATGTGCAAAAGCCTAGAACAAGCCAGTGGGAAATAATACCAGGGTGGGGAAGCATTGCTATGGTTACAGAGTATTTTCTTTAAAGGAGAGGTGGATAACACAGCAAGACTCACTGAAACTTAGGTAATATTGTATTGCACAAAAAGCTAAAAGACCGAAAGATAATAACTGTCTTGTGTTATTAATGGCATTTTGTTAGTTTCCAGCAAAGAGGGATTTAATTAAAGTAGGAATAATTTGTGAAAGCTTTGTTAGAAAAATATACTTAGCTTTTATTTTTTAAAAGTGGAATGGTAGCACAATATCTCACATATTTTGGCTCCCTCTTTGTTTTTTAAAACAAAAAGGGTTTTTTGGTCAAGTGGATTAAAAATTCTTTTAAAAAGAATAAAAGCATGATTATACCCAAATAATTTAATTCATGTAAACTTTTAAGCCAGTTTTTCAGTACATTAAAAACTGTAAAATATCTGTATTTTGCAAAAAGACACATAATACAAAATGATTGCAAAATTCAATAAAAATTGTAATAAATAATAAAGATGGTGTTGAAAATCTGCACTGTAAAATTCATCTAGAAAATATCCTTTTTCACGTACAGACATCCTCTAGCATTTAATTGTCATCACCTCTGTTGATTTGATCCTCCAAATCAGGGAGTAGAAGATCACTGTACAGCTCAGAGTTTCCATTTTGATATTTGGAAAGATCCTCTCCTCTCTCCCACCATGTTTGTCAAGAGGTATGGTGTGAAGCATCTAGATAGCATGGGCTGTACCATGCCCAGCTTACCATGCCCTACCAGCCATTCCAAGCTGGGGACTGAGCAGTCCAGTGGAAGGGACAGAACACATCTGTGCTCTAGGATCATGAAAACAGAAACTGTAAGAAATGTTTGGGGTTCGTTTGGGTTGTTTTTATTTTTATTTTTTTCTTTTTGTTTGTTTGTTTGTTTGTTTTGTTTTCATGGCTACTGCACTACTTTTATCCATCAGTCTCTAATAGACACTGCATTGTTGAACTCCACCTCAAGACCCATCCCTGCACTTCACCTGGATCAAACGTACAAGACAAAACTCCTGAGCTGCATAACTGTACTAACCCTGGCTAATGTGCCAGCATCATTCCTGGTCCATGCTGGAGGGCATGGAGTAGTTTAATTGAGCACGCTAGGGGGTGAAGGATGGAACTGGGCATAGAAGAGCGAAAAAATCTCTGTTTGCAGGAGCTTGCTCTCTTTCAGAGCGTGACTCTACCACACCACTTAAGCTGTCCATTTTACATCTCTGCCTTGGGCATGTTTTGTTGAAGGTAAAAGGGGAAGGACTTAAATTGTTGAAATATGTTCAGCTATTTGCGACTGTTTTCTGTAGTTTTAGTGACGATTTGCTTGTGCTTTGCTATAGGGATTTGAAACCTGGAGGTGGGGCAATGTCCATTTACTTTGCTCTTGACAAGTATACCTACACATGGAAATAACCTGCTGTAGCTAGTAGTGCAGATCCTGGCTTTTACAACTGAGATCAAAGAACCTCTTTAAGATTATCTTACAACTTTGCCAGAAAAATCCTGACTTTTACACAGTGGACACATAAGATGGAGTGTGAAATACAAAGTGGGGAAAGAATGGTCGAAATGGGGACTGAGTATACTGGGGCCGGACTTAATTTGTGTAAGAACACTGAGGCAAGTGCCCTGAGGAGTGAAATCCAGGAAAAACACCTGAAATAGGGAAGAAGCAAGGGAGATGAGATCTGCTGGGGAGATGAGGGGCGGCCACTTGGGCATCGAAACAAGGAATTTAAGCAAGAAGTTCCAAGAGGGAGATGCGAACTGGGATTTGGAAATCCGATGGACTAGAGACTGGGGCAAAGTGAGACACTGGAGACAGTGGGAGAGCGTGATAGTGATGAGCACCAGTGCTTTGAAGCTTAAGAGTGAATGAAGAACAACTCTTGGAAGGAAAAAGCAAAGGGTGTAAAAGCAGAAGACATAAAGGCTGAGGCAATGGGTCAAATGTTGTGTGCAACTGAAGTATACTGCTTTCTGCTGCCAAGAGATGAAGATTTCTGAGCATGGCCTACCTTCTCTTCCTAGATGTCTTTTGTACCTGACCCACTGTCAAAGTGATGGCTTACATGAAGAGAGCATCTTACTGCTCTAGTTACTCCCTCCACTAGTACAAATGATAGAGGCTGTAGCTCTGTCACACTGGTCAGGCCACTTTTGTATGAATGTTTGCTCTATGCTTTTTACCCCAGGCTTTAAAAATATACTGAATAAAAATACATTGAATAATCCAGTAGTAAAATAATAACTGCTAAAAGCTTATCTAAAGTTGGAATTAATTTTGGCAATGCTGTTTTAACTCAGTGTAATTCTGATTATATAACAATAATAGAGGATCTAATTACATGTTCACATAATTATTCCAAAGGGTTTCCTTTTCCCCTCACTACTTCAGGTGGACTTGTACGGGGATGCATTGAATTTAACAGCTATTGACTCTGAAAGATATTTTGTGAATGAGAGAAGTTTGCAAAGAAAGAATGACGTAAAAGATGGACAACTCTATTCTGAGTGCTGCTCAGGGACTCTTCCAGCCTCTATCAGAGATCTGAGAGACATCTTCCATTGAGTCACCACTATTGAAAAGCTGTTTTCCTATTAATTTATGCTGTTTTCAGAGCATCTGAAAATCTGACTATGCTTGATTGTTGGCAGTGCTGAGCAGTTTTTTCCTTCAGTGAGGTCAGTGATAGCTGCATTTTGAAGGTCTCTGACTTCTGGCTGGAGACGACATATTCAGAGATGATTGCCTCCAGCCAAGAGCTGTTGGAGTGTCTTGCTGTGAGGATGGCTGTGGTGTTTTTGAAGTCACTGCTGAACTATTGCACTTTACAGCTCGGCCTGTTAAGGTCACCTGGCACTGTTTCTGATTTTGTTTGCTTGATCTTAAATTGGATGACCAGAATCACTCAAGCTTTATTCTCGTTATACCTCAATTCCCCAGAGTTAAAATGAAGATAAAACTTGGTCTGCTTTGTTTTTCTTCTTTTTTTTTTCCATAAGGAGATGGTGCTTATATATATTATGGAGGTCATTTTCACAGTATATATACAGTAGTGATAAGCCCATGGAGAAATGTGCTCTGTCTCTCAAAGCTGGAGTTAAATAGGATACAGCAGGAAAGTCTATGGCCATGTGGTGAATGGCAGAGTAAACTGAAATACCATTTTTGCTCACTGAAAAAAGAGCTGATGATTTTGTGCACTAAATGGGGTGGACCTGTACAAGAAAAAAACAAGAAAAAAAAACCCCAAACATCTAGGTTTTGAACAATAACAGAAGGCTTATCATGGTGTATGCACATAAAGGAAGATGGATTTAAGGTGGCACAAAGGTCCTTCAGACTGGCCCCATCTGCCTTTTGAGTACTCAGCTTCACAGTCTTTAAAATAGATTTTTGTGCATCATACATTTTTAGAAGTACCAATATTTTACAGACCTGTACAACTTCTTACCTTGTTAATGATTCCATAAAAACATTAAGTATCTGGGAATACCATTTCAGCAATAAAGTTTACCTAACATGGTTAGTCAAAAAGAGTTCTAAAAAGCTGATTACCTGGCAAGTCCCTGTGTACCTCCATCTGGTTAACTTGAAAGACAGATTTAGAAGGTAAGTGAGGTCATCTCTCTAAAAATCATGGGTTTCAATCCTATTTTTTTAGGTGCAATGGACATTATATTTAAGGACTAGCACAAGCGAATTTTACAAGCAAATTTTCTGTAGGACTTGGAAACACTTTCTTCTCTCTGTCCTGTTCCTCTACACCCTTGCTTGAAAGATGGGTTTCATTCAGTTTGGAAAGGCTCCCTCCTTTCTTCTGTTTTACCATGGTTCTCAGATAAAGCAGGACCTGATTTAACTAATGACATGCTATAGAAAAAGTTAGGCTTTTAGCCATGAAATCTGTGACCAAGCTACTTGAATTTTAATTAATGCTTCACGTTTGTGGAGGACAATTTTTTGAAAAAAGCTGCTGAACTGAAACTTTTTAGGGGGAAAAAATTAATGTTTCTCAAAGACAAGAGAACTTCAACTCTCATTTATTTTTTTTAGTGACAGCTTTCTTGATATTATGTAACATGCCTTGATTTTTTTTTTTATACAGCAACAGTAAGAGCAAGTGTAGTTCTTGTGAAGAACATCACTGCTTATTATTTATAGCATTAAATAGCTCTAAGACATCTTGGTCTAACAAGGCTAGAGACTAGGGCACTTGGTTACTGTTCACCAGTCTGTGTTTATGTTGTTAAGTTTTTGAAGTCCTGAATAATCCTGATAAGATTGACAAGAACAATAGATAGGGAGCCCCTGAAATCCACCTTCTTCTCTTCTACTGGGAATCACCACGGGACTACTCATGTTGAATATAGTCGTTGCTGGAGGTCTCATACCAAGATACTATTATGCTGAAAAATACTGAGCATGTGTTCCTAAAGACAAATACAAAACACACGCTCTTC
>NW_008618467.1:28499-43537 GCF_000691845.1 Merops nubicus
TGGAACAAATATTCACTTGCATAGGAACAGTCCAGGTATGAGGATGACATTTTTGTCCTCCTGTTTGTGTGCTTATGTACAGCAGAATGAGACTATTTACAGGCATGTTGCATAATAGCTATTAAGCCCCAAAAGGAGGCTTTAAGGATATGAATTCATGCCACAATCACATAATTAGTATTCTATATCAGACAGAAGATCACAACACCAAAAAGCTGAAACTACAGCATGCCGTGATAACACTGCAAAGGAAATGAGAATAATCATTGGTACTGCACTGCTTAATTGGCCTTTCTGAGGAAGCAGAGTACATGCCAATATACTTGCACTGCTGCTACTCCTCAAGGAGTCAGTTCAGAGCTACAGTACTTGTGCACCTCTGAGCCAAGTGATGAAGTTCATCTTTTCCTTAGATGTGTTGGTCTGGAGATGCTTTTCATTTTTTTACAAAGGTATTGATAATAAAGAAGAAATAGAAATATTTGAAGATACCTCTTTCCTCCCCCCCCCCCCTTTTTTTTTTTTTAATTAGAAAGATCACAGGTCTGTAAATGTTTCAGAGTATAAAAGAAGAGTTGGAAATATGGAGGGCAATGGAAAATATGTGAGAAAAATCCAACCCTGTCAATGTCATTATATTTGTGTGACAGATTCTATGAAATTTCACTGGTGGAGTGAGGGGCAGTTGTGAGACCCTGTTACATTTTGGCTGATTTGCTTGCGCTGCCAGTATCTGAAGGCTTCTCAGTGAATTTTGTGTTATAGGAAAAGACACTAGGTCTCCTAGTTTGTCTCTCTTTTTATGTAGTGGTAAGGTGGCCTAGATTTGCCTCTGCTCCTTGCTGAATTATAAGTAGTTTCTAGTTTATCACTGTAAATAATTGCTCTTGCTCCAGGCCGGGCAACATATACACTTATGTGAAGAACTATGAACGAGACTTTATTGTTTCTTATGAAGGGAAGGATTACTGTAGTAAGAAGGAGGAGAGGAGAGGAGAGGAGAGGAGGAAGTTGGATGCAAATTGGAGCACAAAGCTTGAGTCAGCTGGTTCTTCTTCCCTATCGCTCCTGAAATCTGTATTCTCTGGACTGTTCGGTTGTTGAATAACAACAGCACAGAGGACTGAGTGTCGCTTTGCACACACACCTCACCCAACTATGTGCATGAAAAAGAGTCACATTGTCATTTGAGGTGCTTAGGGTGGGTTTCGGTTGCCTACATGTTATTGTCTAGTGCTCTTCGAGGTCCTGCAGCATGTCCCAGGTCTTTGCATGGGGTGTGCATCTTGAGCCTTTTGGAGTTTGGAGGACTGGCTGCAGGAGGTTGGAGGAGGTATGGCACCAGATATCTGGATTGGTGGAATTGATTCACACCCATAAAATCTGAAGATAATTTGTTGTTACTGGTTTTATATCAGTGAAGTTGTTTGTTTTGTAACTAGCTAGCCCTTTTGGCAGTAGATTATCTGAAAATGAGACCCAAAAGCAAATGCTGTCTACTCTCCTTAGCTTCCTATGATAGTTTGACACTGGAGTCTGCAATGGGATGCTACTAGTTCATCAGTCAGGCTCACAGAGTGTGCTGCTTCCATTCAGTTTGAATGCACCACAAAAACATCCTACAAACAATGACCTGAACAGCCTTACTACTTTTAATTATGTAAATGTTTTACATCATGTTGGGTTTTTTTCCTCTAAGTTCTCTATTCTAAGGCCACTCTCCCAACATGCTGGAAAACAGTGGAAATAAGAGACAGAAAATGTCAGGATAAAAAAAATGAACTGTCACTAAAATCTTACCTCTTCAAGTGCAGGGAATAACTCTGGTAGTTGAAAGAAGGAGAAAGTAATGAGCCTGGGGGATTCCTTGTCAAGAAGGGAAGGAAAGTAAAACATCTTTCATAGAGTCCAGCCTGTAGCTGAAAGTAAGAAACAATGTTGTTAATGAAAGCAGCTTGCACCTTAGTCAACGTATATGACTTTTCATAACTTCTTCAAAGACCTGTGTGTTTGAAGGACCTACATTAGCAAGTGCAAAGTCCTGCACCTGGGGAGGAACAGCCCCATGCACCAGTACGTGCAGGGGGCTGCCTCTCTGGAAAGCAACTTTGCAGAGAAGACCCAGGGTCCTAGTGGACATCAAGTTGAACATGACCCAATGTGTCCTTGCTTTGAGAAAGGCTAAGGGTATCCTGGGCTGCATGAGGAGTACTGCCAACAGGTTGAAGGAGGTGATCCTTCGCATTTACTCAGCCCAGGTGTGGCCACACCTGCAGTGCTGGGTCCTGTTCTGGGCTCCTCAGTACAAGACAGACATGTTGTTACTGTAGAGTTGTGTGAAGGGCCACTAAGATGATGGAAGGGACTGGAGCATCTCACCTGTGAGCAAAGGCTGAGAGAACTGGGACTGCTCAGCCTGGAGAAGAGAAGGCTCAGGGGAGGACCTCACCAATGCATTCAAATACCTGAAGGGATGTTGCAAAGACAGAGCCACGCACTTTTCAGTGGTGCCCAGGGACAGGACCAGAGGCAATGAGGACGAAATGAAACATAGGAGGCTCCATCTCAACATTAGGAATTACTTGCTCACTGTGAAGTTGCACAGGTTGCCCAGACATGTTTTGATGTCTCCATCCATGGAGGTATTCAAAAACTGCCTGGGCCTGATCCTGGGCAGCGTGCTCTAGGTGGTCCTGCTTGAGCAGGAGAGTTGGACTCGATGACCTCCAGAGGGCCTACTGAACCTCAGCCATTCTGTGATCTTGTGGTGAGATGCCTCCTCTACCATATTTCTTTAACAATAAAGAAGGTAGAAATTACCATTCTGTTGCCCTTCACCACCTCAAAATGCCTTCTAAAAGTTATTTTTAATTTATAACATTAATTTATATTAATTTCTAAAAGTTACTATTTATTTTAAAGGCCATAGTTAATAGTTTTACTGTTCCTCTGTAGTAGTGAAAGATCTGTGAATAATTCCTGTATTTGTGCTGCGTTGCACAGTCTGCACGACTCTGATGCTTGCTTATGCAACTAAACAGCTAGTAAGGCAGAGCACTATGGCTGTGTGGAATGCAAGTCAACTCAAATTATAGACCTGTAGAAAAGAGCTATGATTGGAGGTAAAACAAATCTCAAAACTCTCTAAACACCTCTAAACTCCTAGAAAAGATTTGTATACGTTGACCAGACATTTGGCATACTGTGATCAGATGGATTATTCTTGGATAGTTGGACAGTTCTTTTCCCTCCAATTTATTTAAATATTTCTTTTGCACTTGTTTGCTACCTTACCATTACTTTGACATGTATCTATATAGAATTCTATTTTTTCTTGCTTAGGGTCATTATGTAGTTTTGAGACAGTCATGCACACTGAACAATTTAGCAATCTGACTGTTATTACTGTACTAAAGTATCCTTTGGTACAATGCTACTCCTCTCTCTTCTTATCCAGCTTTCCTTGTTGTCAGAGTAGCAAAATGCTGAGTTCATAGCACTTGGAAATTTTGTCCTGCTTATGGACATTAAGATTTTTCAGGTTTGTTTGTTTGTTTGTTTGTTTGTTTGTTTTTAACCTACCTCCAGGTAGAAGTAGTGGTAATCTTTCTCTTGTGAAAACGTTTTCTCCAAAATAATTTATTTAATGCTATTTGTTCTCCAGAACAATTCTGTTTAGGCAGCGACTTGGTAGTTTGGATGCCCTGGTGGAGGCTGATAGTTTGGTGGGCATTCTCCTACTGGTTTATATCAACAGAGAATTTCTCCTGTAATCCTGGGCATGACACAACAATGCGTGTTCACAGCCCAGAAGGCCAATTACATACTCAGCTGAGTCCAACGAAGTGTGGCCAGCAGACTGAGAGAAGTGATTCTGCCCCTGTACTCTGCTCTGGCAAGACCTCACCTGGAGTACTGTGTCCAGCTCTTGGAGCCCTCAACATAGGAGGGACATGGACCTGTTGGATCGGGTCCAGAGGAGGGAGACAAAAATTATCAGAGGGCTGCAGCACTGGAGTGCTGGGGCTAAACCCCCAGCCCTGAATGAGGGTTAGCATATGGATGATGTCCACAACCAGGCAGGAAAGACCCACCTGATTGCTTTTCGCCCAGGGTCTCAGGTGGGAACTGATTAGGAGATCACGACCACATGCCCCTGCCTTCCACATTAACTGGGAGGCAGGGCAAGAAGCCACCTTTGTAAGAGATGACTGCTTGCAGGGGGGTTAGGAGGTCTGTTTACACATTGTGTGAGGATTCTGATTATTGAAAGGGCTTCCCAAGTCTTCAAAGCAAGTAGAGTTCACAGTAATGTCAGGACAAGATTGAGACAGGAAGGGAATTATGAGGCTTTCTCCTGACAATTACTATATGATTGGGATTGGACTGATTGTCTGTGTTCTTCCTTCACCCATGGCCTTGTTTTCGAATTGACTCACTCCCTTCTTTGCTACATTATGTGTCATGAGTAAATACATTGGTCTGTTCATTCCTCCAGTGGTGGGCCACCTTGGAACTCTTGTGTATGATCTAAGACCACAGGGAGGGATCTGGCTGTTGGTTTGCCTGTTAATGATACTATCCTTCTATATTGGGCAAGCAGTCAGCTGAAAAAGCACTATAAGGACAGGCTGAGAGAGCTGGGGTTGTTCAGACTGGAGAAGAGAAGGCTCTGGGGAAATCTTATGGTGGCCTTCCAGTACCTGAAGGTGACCTGGGGTAAACCTGGGTAAGGACTGTTTACAGGGCCATGTAGCGACAGGATGAGGTTTAAATTTGAGCAGGGTAGATTTAGATTAGACATTAGGAAGAAGCTCTTTACCATGAGGGTGGTGAAACCCTGGAACAGGCTGCTCAGAGAGGTGACGGAGGCCCCATTCCTGGAGACATTCAAGGTCAGGCTTGATGGAGCTCTGAGCAACCTGATCTAGTTAAAGATGTCCCTGCTTACTTCAGGGGGATTGGACTAGATGACCTTTAAAGGTTCCTTCCAACCCAAAGCATTCTATGAATTTTGATAGAAGACAGATACTTTGAAGAAGATAAACTTGAAGTGTTCATAACATTTTTTTTGTTTTGTTTTTTAGCTGCTTCTTTGCGTGCCATTTTAAAAAAGTGAACTCTCATCTTTGGGCAAGCTTTCATAATTATTTTATGGTCTTTCTTCCTGCCACAAGTTATCAAACCTTTAATGGTCATTTGTGCTGAAATAGTCTGTTACAGTGAAGCTGCTTGCTGTGAACTGGGTTATATTAATTTTATCTAAGAGTGAAGTGTGGAGGTTTTTATGTTTGTTTTGTAGTTCAACTGTCCTCACAGTTCCTTGAGGGCTGCAAATTAAAAATATGTTTAACTGTACAGGTTGTTCTAGTTGCTAAAGAGTATTTCCTTATTCCTCTAAGGACATGCTGTGGGAGAAGCTCCGAGTTTACTGAAGGACAAATTTTGGCAGCACTAAAGTAATCCATCTAATTCCAGATTAGGAGAGCATCTTTCTCAGATGCTATTTGGAATCCAAAAATGTTCTTTTGATAATTAGAAGTTTAAAAGTCACAATCAGAAAAGTGGCTACCAAGGATCTGCAAACAAGCTCATTGGTTTAAAAATAAAAAGCCCCAGAGCATCAGTAAATTGACCAGTGATAGTGTTTGGTCTTGCAAAATTGCACTTGATGTTACTATTCCATCCAAAATGTTCTGTCTTGGGGACATGGTTTTGTATCTCAATATTAAAGGCTTGTTACCACATAAATCAGTGAACTTGTTGCATTGAGCGGCTGGGAATAAGAATTGCGTTTGAATCTAATCATGCAAGGGAGCAGGACACCTAAAAGTGGCCCATGTACGTAAAGATATGTAAGATGGCTTTTTCTCAACATTATAGAATGCTGTCCCTTTGGCAAAATGACTTAGAGATATGATGTCTTGAATTTCGCTGCTTTAAGAGCTAGATGTTGGTTCAGATGAAATCTGAGAAGTTTATTGCTGATAATGTACCATTTTTTAATGTCTTGAAAAGTTTGAAAATGCTCTTTCCAGGCAGAATATGTCCTTTCCCATCAGGAATGAAACATTGTTCTACATACTTCACTATTCTAAGCCAAATTACTTGAAAAGTGTTACTCAAAACCTAAAGTTGTAAATTATTCTGGTGTAAAGTTGGGTTAGTGGACCACATTGTTTCCCTATCCCGGTGGAAAATATCTGTGCACCGACCTTCACTTGTTAAGTTGAAACTTGCAGGACTATTGAACTTTGTGATGCTTTTTAGTTTAAAGCAACAAAGTTAGTCTTTTTGTTTGGCACAGGACTGGTAACCAGGAGTTGAAGCTCTGTTCTTGCCTTGGTCTCCAAGCCTTCCTGTACGACCTGGAGAAAATAATTTATTCTTCTTGAGACCTTATGTTCTGCACCTATAAAAAGAATGAAAACAGCAAGTACTTGCTAATGAGGCCTCTTAATTCCTGAGCTTTGTCATGATGCTTTGGAATCCTGAAAAGGAAGGTACCAGAAAAAGGCAAAGGACAGATTGCTATGTTCTTCCCTTTCAAGAATCAAAAGTACAATTTGGAAAAGTCTTTTGGATTTTCAAGTTCTGTTTCCTTTGTGTATCAGTCATCAAGCATAAAAATTTTTTTTTTTTCCTCTCTCTGGCTCACTTTTCAGCTTTCATTTTTTTATTCCTCAGGAGAATCTCCTAAAACTTGTCCATGTGTTTCTGCTTATTACTACTCTATGCCATTTCAGAAAAATTAAGAATAATTAAGCAGTTAGAGGAACTGGGCAATGAAAAGGGTAGCTTTTAGACAATTCATGAAATAGTCGGTGCCTTTTAATGGTAGGGTACTTCCTCTGCTCATGAATTATTCATTTTAATGCTTTTGTTATAATAGCGACAGTGTTCAGTCTCTGAGGCAGTTCTGGATAGCCTTCCTCTGCTGAAATACGGCACAGCAGCAGCTACCATTTGTTTTATAAGCTAATGCATTTAAGTCAGTAACTAGTGAGTAAATGTTCTTTCATGATCAAGAAAATGAGAAAAGGGGAAGAAAAAAAAATTATAACTAACAGGGTCTGTTTTGCTAAAGAGTTCAGTTTGTTTACTTTTCTGGGAACTATTTAGGGAAATCATTTAAAATAAATATTTTTACAGATTGTGTTTAGTATTAGATGCAAATTATATCTGTAATGAAAACAGACATTAGCGTGTCTGCTCTGTATGGCATTGTGCAATAAAAGGCAATTTAAAAACACTCATTGTGCATAAACACATCAAGTTTTTCTTAACACTAATATTTAAAGGTCTCTTTGAAACAGTTTTTTAAGATGAAACATAACATAACCACATAACCCACACAGAAAATGTATCTGAGTCATGTACGAACAGGAAAGAAAAAAAAGTTCCTTGGTGGTATCTAGTGTCAGTCTTTCACTAAAGCATGGACTTTCCTACAGAGAAATTCCAGCTCAGATGGTTAAGGGTTCTCCCCCTCTCCCCCACCCCCCGCCTCCCTACACTTTTCTGACGCTGACTTAAGTCCCTGAGCCTTGCAGGGTGCATTAGGGACGGTCCCCACACAGGGCGGGGAATTCAGGGCTGGGGACTCCGTGGCACTGGTTTCAGTGGAGGGAAGCATGTGCTCCGGCTCAGCGCACTCCTCCTCTCTGATGTGATTTAAAAAGAGGTGTTTCCTCCTAAGGCCTCCATGTACTCCTGAAATGCGGTCAAGCAATAGATAAGTGCGTGTGGGGGGCAGAAGCAGCAAGCAGATAGATGAGCGATTAGGTCATTTGGATTAGGACGGGGGGTTTTTTACGCTGAACTCTCTTCTCATTCCTTGCTGATCAGATTCTGTGCATACGGGGAGGGTTGAAACTGCCTAAGTAGAGAAAAGAAAGCTCCATAGATGGATATAGCTGCAGAACTATAAGGAGCATTGAAGAAGAGAAAAGTTTGAATTGACAGTATATGTGGTTTCGGGGAATCTGAATCATGCAGCATTACTTTCACTTTTTCTAGGCTTGTATTTCCTACGAACAAACCATTGGGGAGATAGAAGTTCTGATTTAGATAATGTCTTGCAGTCTTTGGAATAACACATTCTGCTGGAGGGGGAGTCCTCTTGGCAAAAGTTGCACCCCATGAGCAGAGAGCTTTCCCCGCTGCTGATATTCACATTGTTTCTGCTGGAAATGTCAACTTTGGGCCTTTTCCTGTGAATTTTTCATATATATAGGTGGCTACCCCACATAAAATGGAAGCACCGATAGGAACCCCTCCTTTCCTTTTTCCTGTAGCTCTGCTCAGGCCATTCTCTGTTATCATGGTAGTGGTACAAAGTGTGTGGTCTTTTAGCTCTGACTAATGCATTTTGTGCTGTGTGACTGAAAATGCCTCGTAGTCTGCCAGGGCTGACTGAGGGTTGTGGAATGTGGTGCCTTTTCTCTTTCTCTCTGATATTCTTCTTTTTTTTTTTTTTTTCAGTAGAAGTGTGTAGGCAGCTTGTTGAGAAACCTCGAGATGCAGGGGAAATGCTTGTACGTTGTGGAATGTGGCTTCCCCTGGGACACCCCGACCAGGAGGGCAGTGAATGAGCAAAGTGGAAGAATGAGAAAGGGAGGAGGCTGGAGGCAGGGACAGCTAGGAAAGAGGGAGAGAGGAGGAAGGAAGGAGGTGGAAACGGAGGGGCCCGTTTCCCTTTTTCTGAAGCAATGACAGCTGGTTCTGTCCTGCCTCACATGACAAAGCGCTGTAAAGAGGAGTATTTAAGCTGGAAGCCAGAGAGCAAGGGTGGTCAGCTGATGTTATTTTATTTTTTTTCCAGGCTTTAGTCAGGTGATCGCTGATGACTAGTCAGCCCACCGAAAAGGGACTTCAGCACACAGGTAAGAGAGAAGCTGTAAACTCTTATGTGTAACTGGAGGGTCCTAGGGGTGACGTAAAAAGCTCTAACATTGTTTGAATAGTTAAAAAACAAAACAAAACAAACTTGCTTGGGTGTGTAACACTGTGTCTCTTTCAGTGCTGCTACTTTTGCTATTCAGTCTTGTTCTTGCATTGTTGGTTTTTAAAAAGAATCTGTCTTTAATTAGAAGATTTAATGGGAAAAAAAAAGACCAATTGTGTGTTGCTAAATATAGTCCTGGGTATGGCATGAATGTTGCATTCTGTTACTTTTTGAATAAAATAACTTTCCATAATGCAAGTGTGTCAAACTCATATTTAGAGGGGAATTCCCAAATACTTAAACTATGAGTCATAAAAAGTTAAAGGACTAGTACAACAGTTCAGGATTAAACCTCTGTTCAGCCTTGGGCAGCTGCTTTTGTGTGTGTTGGTAGTCAAATATGTCTTAAAAAAAACCCCCAGAGATGTGCAAAAGCTGAAGGAGTTACAACTCTGCTGACCGTAACCCAAACATACGTAGCAGAAGCTAAACAGATGACTGGGGAGGGGGATTGTTCAAGTCCTCTCAGTTTCATACACATTTTCTTTCATTGTTGTATCAAAGAACCTGGTGAAAGAGTCTTCTAAGGGTGCTTCAAAGGGCTTTGACACCCTAAGTCCTTTTATATGTCTTAGAGAGAAAACAAAACAGAAACCCCATAATAAATACATTTACTATAAGTGAAAAGTTACAACATAAAAATACCTAGTGAGTGTGACAGATAAGTGATTTTCATCTGGTTGTATGCCTGCCTCTTTTCTCTTTAAACATAACTACGTAATGTGTTCTTCCTTACCATTGCTTTTTGCTAAAAGATCTCAGGTACTCTCTGAAATTTTGAGTGACTCCTATTAAAAGATGTATTCAAGAGTTTTGAGGATGAAAAAGACAGACAAGTGTTCCCAACTCCCACCTGTAGCTCTGAAAAAATCCTCATGGTCTAGGGTTGAAGAGTACTTTATTTTGGAAAGCTGTCATACAAATTTCTGTATGTTGTATGATGTACTTTTTCCTGTCGATGTATTCAGTGTTTAATAAGAAGTTGGTGTTGTACACAAGAGGAATACAAATGCATGACTCTCCAATTAATTTTAATTTCTGGACGTTTATCTTTTCTCATTGTTAACAACATCTCTACTCGTGAACAAGCTGGCTGTGGGAGATTTGTATTGTCTTGTAACAACAGCAGATGCTTAAATACTCAGATGTACTGAGGTTTAATTTTGGAGAAGGAGACCATGGATTCCTGTGGTGGGATAGGTAGAGGGCTATTTCTGTTGAGATCAGTGGACCTTTATCACACTGAAGCCTGAGGAAAAACCCAGCTTTGAGTGACAAATTGGGAAGGTAATTGCAAGAAGCATGGGAAGCATCAAAGAGGTTGATAGTGGTAATTGTGTTTACAGAAAGGGATAGAAGCTGTGAAGTTAGCTTTTGTACTAGATCATGGTGCAGAGAGCATTCTTTAGGTTTCAAACACTTTTTGGCAATGGTTCTCTAATAAAAGATTTCAAGACATATTTTCCCCTTTTTATGGAATGGGAGGAGGAGAGGTTTCATGAGGTGAGGAAAGACTAGTGAAATGAAACTGTTTCAGGCAATAATGACTGGTTAGCAGAGATTGCTCCGAAGAGACTGGTCTACTTGCCATGAGGGCCAACGATGAGGCACTTGATCTTCAGTGTTCTCAATGAGAATTTGGAAATGCATAAGCTTGGGGCTCTGGAGAAATAAGGTACCAAGTCTGAAAGTACCTTAAGGTTCATGTAAGCTGTTCCACATTGGCTTCCTCTTCAGCAGAACGATATTTTATGAATGGAGGCAAATTGTCTTACATTTCATGCAGTTGTCCTTAGGGGAATTCCTGGCAGGTGAGCTTGTCCGGGCTGAGTGCTGCAGAAATGCTGTCAGTCTGTGCACATAAACAAGGCACTTCACATTCTTACTTATGGGTGCTACTTTGGCGTGAGAGGGGATCGGATGTGTAAAACTGGAATGGATAAATATAGAACTGTTTCAGAGAGTACTGATTTCTTTTCCTCATTTCTTCCATCTAGTGGTTTTGTTGGTGTGTTGTGGGATTTTTTAATCTATGGAGTCTTTAACATATGGATTGTCTATGAACACTAGCATCTTTAAACTCCTACCAAGGTAGCCTATCTAGTTCAAATATGTATCAAAAATAGGAAATATTTTTAATTTCAGTTAAAATGTTTCTGCCTTTTCCTTTGTGTTTTTAATATGCTTGCATCGGAGGCTGGTTTGAAATATTTCAAGTGCAGGTCCTTAATTTCCACTTATTGATGTGAGAATATCTCTTTCAAATAACTTCTGACTTGAGATCACTTTAGGTCATGTTTATTTAACCCTGGCATTGCCTAATGATCGTGATTGCCTTGAAGCTAAGTGGGAAAAAATAAATAGCTTGCCTGCAAATGAGGAACTGATTCTGTCTATATGGTATTATAAAGGATAACATCTGCAGTATTTAATTTTCCTTAGAGTAGTGGAAGAATTAAGAGTTCAACAGCTGTGCTGTGTAAACTTGCAAGGCCATGAGCTCTTAACACCTTTAAATACACAGATGCTTACTTTCATAAGTAAAATCGGTTTAAGAATATAAAGAAAAATCTTAAAAAAGATAAGTTGAATCATATTACTTTGATGACATTTTCCTTAAAATGAAGTGTTTTACCATAAATTTTCTGCAGTTTGTTTGTATTAACTCTGGAGAGTGAAGGCCACAGATTTTTTGGTTTTTTATTACTAGATAAAGAGCAGGCCCTGTGGTTACTCATTTTAGTAAGATCTCTATACAATTATTTCAGGGCTTAATTTGACACCAAAACAGTAATTATTTAAGTGTTATATCCCACTTCTATTTCAGTTGGACAGTAATTTAGCTGTTTAAAACCAAAACTCTTCTTTCCCCTCTTTCTTAGTTAAGAGCAGACTTATGAGCGCAGACATCAGATATCAGGAATAGGATTTTCCACTTCTGAGGAACTAAGAAGCTTCGACCTTTTTGGTATTGTTCACATGAATCTTGTAAGGCTTCAGTTGCATACTAAATCTCAAATAACCTCATGAAATTTTACTACTGCCATGCAAAATCCTTCTTGTGTCTTTAAGATCCTCTTAGACGTATTATTTGATAGTTTATTGCTCTGTTTTAATTTTAAAATAGGCCGAAGGCTTACTGCTTTAAGTCATTGTTATTCCAGCAACCCAAGTGGTGCAATTATTGGCTTTCCGTACTGACCCCGAGGCTCCCGCAGCCCTCGCCCTGTTCTGGGGCTGGACGGGGGACCGGCTCCGGGCTGAGGGCCACCAGCACCGCCCAGCCCCACCAGGGGCTCGGACACAGAATCCCCCTGAGGTGGTGGCTTTACAATGGCAGAGTCCTGTGATCATAGAATCATAGAATCCTTTAGGTTGGAAGAGGCCTTTAAGATCATCAAGTCCAACCATTGAGCCAATAGGGCTCTAAAGTCCTCTGCTAAAACAGATCAGAATCTGTCAGGGTTGGAATGGACCACAAGGGCTTCATGCCTCTTTTTGCCCCAGAAAATGGAAGACGAGGCTGTTGGAGGCAGCTCTAGCAAGTTCAGCATGCCTCTAGTTTCTCACGTTTCCCTGATAGTTCACACGTTTTCTGGTTTCGTGTGTATTACGTGATGTAGGATGCTGCAAGCAGTGATTAGTTGTGTGCGAAGACATACTAAAAAAAATACACCTTGATGAAAACTGGTATCATTCTAGAATGACTAAAGGAGACTCTTAGGAAGTGTTTGTTTATTGAAATGTGATGTTACTGTGAGCAAACCAAATTTAGTCTTGGCGCAAAAGCATACCAGCAAAATAATTCTTAATATGTCTGGATAACTGGGAATGCTGTTTGTCAACTTCCCAGAACCTGTTTGACTATAACAAAATGATAGAAATACCTAACGCTTCCTAAATCAAGTGTTTCACGTTAGTATTTAACATCAATATATATGAGCTATTTCCCAAATCCATTTTGCTTTCCCTCTTAGCAGTGGAGGAAAAAAAAAATTATCTTATGACTATATGCATTGATAGAAGTAATAAGCTTCTAAAATAGTCATGAACTCTGATACTTAATTACTCTTTCTGATGAATGATTATTCAGAAGTGAAAGTCCCGTCACACCATGCTTGTGTTTCAATTGAAAGCTGTCATTGCAGCACGTGCTCTACACCTTACTTACATGGAGTCAATTCACTTTGGCAAAGGAGTAAGCAAGAAACTGCATTCAATATTAAAATGCCTCTGTACTTTTGGAGCACCCTAAGAATAAAGTTGGATGCTCTATAAAATGCAGAGCTGGATGTAGGGAACTGTTTGCATGTGACGTGTCGCTGGCAGCTTGCCATTTCCCCCCCATGCCTCCACATGTACCACTTTGACCAGCAATAGCAGATTGCACCGTGCAGAAGCTGGTGAGATGGATTTTTCTGAGCCTGAACATAGAAGGTGCCATAACAAACATCATAAATGTCCCATATTATAAAATTACTAAAGACAAGGAAGTGCAGAAAGAGTTAGTAAGTGACATTAATGATGTGCAAAATTCTTCAGCAAAATCGAGGGTCAGTGCTTGCTCATGGAAAGCAAAATAGGACTGAAACGGAGAAAAAAATGCTGCAATTTAAATGAAGTAAACTTCATCTTTATAAGTTGGGGTTGCTTTCCCCCTTCCATTCAGATCATGCCTAGTTTTATGGTAAATTGCCTTTTCTGGTGGATTTGTATGTGTGCTTTTTTAAAAAAACAGTGTTAAGAGTTGTCATTTATGAGGAGAACATGGGTAAGCCCCAAAATGGTGACCTGCAACTGAGGCTGGCAATCATTTCCATCTTAACAAGACAAATCAGAAACTCCATGTTAGGGATGATTTCCCAATGGCTGTATTCCAAGCTCTTTAATATTACTCCGTATTCTGAAGCTCATATTTAATTTGTTACTCAATCAAAATTCATACCAACAGAAGCAACATATTATGACAAATTAATATACTTTGTACTGTGCAGTGCCTCTCTGCCAAAGATGTTGTTTTCCGAAGGATTCTTTTTCCTTAAATATAGGTCTGATTTTTATTGCAAATCATCTCTTCCATCATAGTAACGGAAGCTCAAGACCCACTTTTCCAAATAATTTCTCCCCATTTATGTAATTGTTAAATATCTGAGTGTGCATTGCATGATAGAAAAGTTTTAATCTTCTAACCTCTATATTCCATCTGTGATACAAATTTTGCTGCTCTTTTCCAGGCAAGACTTGCCCACTACTTAGGAGCTACTGGGTAGGGAGTGCTGCTCTTTTGGAGCAGTCTGTACAGTCTCCTTCTCTCTAAACCCACGGGAAATTTGCTCATGAGGAGAGGCCAGATGTTGTAATAAATCTCGCAAATAGGCAATTATGGTTTTAATTGTATTTTAATCTATGCATGCTCAAACTTTACGGTTGGTTCTGAGCAATGGCCGCATGGGATCTCTCATTGACCACTCCATATGAAAAATGTATAGGGCTGTGTATTTTTTCAAAGAATATTGAAAATGTTCGTTTCAGCGGTTCACTAGTTTTAAAAGGTCACTTACAGGATGAATTCTTTACTGGGGATGCTGAGGATGTAATGAAGCAGACTTCCCTATAGCCCAACCTGTTCGTCTTCTCACTGAATTTCTCTTCCTTTGGAGAAAAATGTGCTACAGAGTTAAAGCTTTTTCTCACTGAATATTTTGCACTGTGGTTTGCATTTTGCAAATTATTGTCCAACATGGGACACATGTTATGTGCGGAAGCTGAATATTCTCCTTAGTTGAAAACAAAGCCCTTTTCAGAACTTCTCATCAGCCTCTAAAAAATGCTTTGTAGATACTGATGTAAATGCTTCCTGAGAACGAGGCGGGGGGGGAAATCCCCCCCAAAAAGCTCTCCAGCTGGAAAAAGAGTTTAGGGAGTTCACTGTTTGGGAGCGGTGGCTGTTGTGTGTTTCGGGGTTTATCTGGTTTTGTCCCGTCCCGTGAGAGGCTTTAGAGCAGGCCTATCGCCTGCACCAAGCCCACGC
>NW_008618468.1:0-653 GCF_000691845.1 Merops nubicus
TGCTGGCCACACTCTCCTTCATGCACCTCAGGAAACCTTTGGTCATCTTGGCCATGAGGGTCCATTGGTGGCTCATGATGAACTTGTTGTCCCCCAGCCCTACTAGGTCACCTTTTGCCCATTCTGGTGCAGGGCATTATTCCTCCTCAGAGGCAGGACCTGACACTTACTCTGGTTGAAGCTGAGAAAGAACCTGAAGGAGCCAGGGCTGTGCAAATATATCACTGGTCCTGGGTGACCTCCAGCTCCTTGGGTGCTCATGAGACCAGGAGGAATCTGTAGCAAGGTGTTGCCTGCCCTGGCAGAGCCTCCATTGGTGCTTCCAGCACGGTGCCCATCTCCAGGCTGCTTTCTGGAGGTGCTGGTGGCATTTCTTTCCCTCTACATGGCCTCAGCCCATGGGTTATTCCCTTGGTGCATCTCCAGGGGCAGTGAGGAATGGAATCTAAAGAGCCAAACTGAGGAGTTGTGGCAGCACCTCAGCGTGGAGGAACACAGGGCAAAGGCTGAGGAGGTGGAACCCATAAACTCAAAGCAGAAACACGGTGCAGATGTTTATCACTGAACGCAGTCATCTGTGGAAACCACTTATCTGGGAGTGCAATCAAATGGTGGTGCTCCAATTCTGGGAGGGTTTTTTTCCTCCTCTTTCC
>NW_008618468.1:884-2922 GCF_000691845.1 Merops nubicus
CTGGAGCTGTTAGTTGCCTGCTGAGGCTGAGGTGGTTGTAACTCAGAGATGAAGCAGAGCCTTGCATTCTAATTTCACAGCCAGGCTGGACTTGTCACCATCAGACCTGCACTCCCAAGGTTCTAGTCATGGTTTGGGTGCTCCAGATCCAGCACAAACCTCTCCAAAATACTCCTGATCTAACAGCAGTCAGAGGAGCTGACAGCAGCCTCAGGGCTTAAAAACCAGGGTTGAATTTCCTCCACCTTAAATCACAGAATTGTTTAGGTTGGAAAAGACCTTCAAGATCCTGGAGTCCAACCCGCCCCCAGCACTGCCAGGTCCCCACTGCCCCGTGTCCCTCACCCCACATCTCCACGGCTTGGGAACCCCTCCAGGGGTGGGGACTCCACCACTGCCCTGGGCAGCCTGGCACAGCCCTGGGCAACCCTCCAGGGCAAGAAATTGTTCCTCAGGGACAACTGAAACCTCCCCTGGGGCAACTTGAGGCCCTTTCCTCTTGTCCTGTCCCTTGTTCCTTGGGAGCAGAGCCCGACCCCCCCCTGGCTTCTCCTTGTTGGGAAGAAATTGTTCCTCAATTTCTTATCCAGAAGGGTTGTCCATCCCTTTCCCAAGCTGCCCAGAAGATATACAGAAGATCCTATAAATACTTAGAGAGGGCTTAAAGGGGCCTGGTAGGAAAGCTGGGGACAGAATTTTGAGCAGGGCTTGTTGGGACAGGACAAGGGGGGATGGCTGGGAAATCCAAGAGGGAGATTGAGACTGGAGAGAAGGAAGAAATTGTTGCTGCTGAGGGTGTTGAGCCCCTGGCCCAGGCTGCCCAGAGAGGTGGTCGCTGCCCCATCCCTGGCACCATCCCAGGGGAGGTTGGATGAGCTCTGAGCACCCTGCTCTAGCTGCAGATGTCCCTGTCCCTGCAGGGGTGGGACAGGGTGACCTTGACAGGTCCCTTCTCACCCAAACCAGTCTGTGACTTGGTTTTATGATCTAGCAGAAATCACGTCCCTTGCTCTTGGCCTTTCTGCCTCCACCTCAGAAGGAACCAGAAGTCCCAATCTTGGCAGAACATCTTATCCCACAATAAACGACCACTGCTTTTAAAAGTGAAGAGTTTCCCTTGACAAGGGCTAAGCTCTGGTCTCTTTGACCATCTTTGGGCAGACCCTGGGCACGTCACCTCCCACTGCACCCCAGGGCAGACCCTGAGGAGTCCTCTGCCCATCTGAAACTGCAGATAGGAGACAGGACCTGTTGAACGTGCAGAACATTGGATGGTCCAGGGCTTCCACTGTACTCATGACGTGGTGGACTCAGTCCTCAGACACTCTGGTGAAGAAGACAGTGCTGGGGAGGAGAAGCTGGGGGTGGAAGCACCAGGCTGGTGGGTCCCCATCTGCACGTGTCGAGGAGCTCTGAACAGGCAGGACAGGAGAACTTCTTAGGGCAGAGAGATGGTGCTGGCAGGAGGGAAGAGAAGCTTCTAATATGTCTTGGGATGCTGGTGGCATTTCTCTACTGAGCTCACGGAGTAGCAGAGGAGTGGGAAGGGGTGAGGAGAGAGCTGCACACGAGCTGTAAGAAGAAAGGCTGAGATACATCCCCAGGAGGAGAGCCTGGAGCAAATCCAGCTGGGAATGAGGAGTGAGGCTGGACCATAGGCAAAATTATATCACTATTATGGCACCACTTTTAGTTTTCTTTTAAATTTTCAAGATTTTACCCATTTGCTTCCTTGACTCACTGCAGAAAACTCAAAAAGGGGTAAAAATAGCTGAAAAGTGTCAGCGTGTTTCTGAAGAGTCACTGATTTCTTCCTGGGAAGCTGCTGGATAAGCAACTTTCCTTTGAAGACTTAGAACGTGGTTGTGCTGCTCCTGTGAGTGATGCAGGGCTCGGCCCCATGGCCACCACACCCAGGGCGTCATGGTCCCACCCCACCATGCACCCAGAGCTGTGCAGAGCCAGAAGGTCTCACCTGAGCCTCCTTTGCTCCAGGCTCAGCACCCCCAGCTCCCTCAGCTGCTCCTCCCCACACTGG
>NW_008618468.1:3065-7777 GCF_000691845.1 Merops nubicus
GTATTTGAGGTGCATCCTCCCCAGTGCTGAGTGCAGGGAAGTGGTCCCTATCCAAGTCCTGCTGGCCACACTACTCCTAATACAAGCCAATTTAGGCTCGTTAGCTTTTTTTCCAAGGCCATAGAATCATAGCATGGATTGGGTGGGAAGGAACCTTAAAGAACATCCAATTCCAAGTCCTCTGCTGTGAGCAACAACTTCAACCAGACCCAGGTTGCTCAGAGCCCCATCCAGCCTGGCCATGAATGTTCCCAGGGAGCAGACATCCACAATCTCTGTGCAGCCTGGAGCAGTGTCTCACCATGAGGCCAGTCAGGCCAGTTAGTTTTATTCCCATGGTCATCTCAGCTCCATCCTCATCCATCTCCACAGCAGCTCCCTGGAACTCCCTGATGTCTCCTTCTTGTCTTTTCTCAGACCTTCCGTTGGCCAGTGGCAAGCAGCATCGATGGAGATGAGATCCTGGAGATCCAAGTGTTCAACTACAGCAAAGTTTTCACCAACAGGTAAGAGTCTGACCTGTCCTCCCCTCCTGCCTCCCCCTGACCATCATCTGTGTTCCAGTGAGGAGGGATCTCCTGCTTGAGTAGGAGCCACCTCCCTGCTTGGTTTGGAGAGGGGTGGGCGAGGAAGATGTTGGTGATTGATGATTCCTGGGAAGGGCAAAGAGGTTCAGATGTAGTGTGTGCAGCTCAGTGAGGTCTGGTCAGCTCTGGAGTCCTCAGCCCAGCAGAGCCAGGGACCTGTTGGAGCGGGGCCAGAGGAGCCCCAGCAATGCCCCGAGGGGGGAACCCCTCTGCTGGGAGCCCAGCAGGAGAGAGTTGGGCTGGGGCAGCCCCAGAGGAGAAGGCTCCAGCTGGGGAGACCTTTTTGTGACCTTTCAGTATTTAAAGTGACCTACAGAAAATATGAGGAGGTTTTTTTTAATCAGTGTAGTGCTAGGACGACGGGTGGTGGCTTTACACTGAAAGAAGGTAGGTCTAGGTTAGATGGAAGGAAGAAATTCTTCACTGTGGGGGTGGTGAGACCTTGGCCCAGGTTGCCCAGAGAGGTGGTAGAAGCCCCATCCCTGGAAATATTCAAGGCCTGGTCAAATAGGACTTGGAAAAACCTGTTCTAGTGGGAGGTGTCCCTGCCCATGGTTGGAGGGTTGGAACTGGTTCATCTTGAAGGCTCCTCCCAACCCATTCTTTGAGGTTAGTAACCACCAGCAGTTAGATGGTGGTCAGCACCATGGCTACACCATGATTTTCTCAGAATAACAGGAATCTTTTGGTTAATTATCCCCCTAACCACGAGTGGTGAACATCAGTCATCCTACAGAACATTTACATGGATGTTAAAGACAAGAAAGGAAACAGAGAGCTGAGGAAGGGCTCTTGCTTTTGGTTGGATGTTGTACTGATGTTTTTGCCCTAAAATTCGGTGTCTTCACCCAGCTGGAGCTCAACAGAGTCTCCTGAACACCTCCCAGTCACGTTAAAGCTTGCTTTGGAGCTGAAAGAATGAGGAGACAGACAGATGGCATGCAGGGCAGGCTGCTAAATATACAGCATTGAAAAAGGAAAAGCCACAAATGAAACAAAAAAGCCCAAGCAATGAACTGAGGAAGGAAAACAAACACACAAAAAAAACCCCAAACGCACACAGAAAACCCACCTGCCTTTGTCTTGCTTTTGAGGAGGAGCTTGAGTAGAAAGAAAGTTGAAAAATCTTGGTTTCTTCAGCTGCTTTCTGAGAGGAGAAAGTGAAGGAGCCCCAGAAGGTCCCAGCCCAGGTGGAGGAGTTGGGTGGGGAACATGGCAGACACAGGCAGAAGGGTGGTCCAGGGCTTGTGGGGAGAGCTCAGCTCCACCCCAAGAGCCATAAGTCACTTTGAGTTGTGTTCAGACCACCCCCTGTAGGCATCAGTATTGAGACAGGGCAGTTGTGGTGGTCACTAAGTTCATGAGTGAATGGGCACGTGGAATAGGAGATCTGACTCATTTCTGGAGCCTTAAATTGTCCCAGGGAATGTCTGAGGAGACTCCTCAGGGGCTGTGAGCAGCAGGTGGGCAATGAGAGCCTGAGATGGACAGATGCAGACCTGGAGATCCACCTTCTTCCCCACTCAGCATCAGTGGCAGCCTCCAGAACCTGCTCTTCAGCTTGCATCCAGGACAGCAGTGGGCAAGTTTTACTAGAAGCTCCTTCAATGCCTTCCTTGACTTCCCACTCCCTTGCTGGGAGCAGCCAGGCTGGACACTGCCATGCTTCTGCAGAGGCTTAGAGCAGCCAGCTGCTGGACCACATCAGCCAGGTGGCCAAGGAGGCCACCAGCACCCTGGCTTGGGTCAGCACTGGTGTGGCCAGCAGGAGCAGGGCAGGGATCATCCCCCTGCACTCAGCACTGGGGAGGCTGCACCTCAAATCCTGGGGGCAGTTTTGGGTCCCTCCCTCCCAGAAGGAGCTTGAGGGGCTGGAGCGTGGCCAGAGAAGGGCAACGGAGCTGCTGGGGAAGGGTCTAGAGCCCAAGTGTGGGGAGGAGCAGCTGAGGGAGCTGGGGGTGCTGAGCCTGGAGCAAAGGAGGCTCAGGGGAGACCTTCTGGCTCTGCACAGCTCCTGACAGGAGCCTGGAGCCAGGGGGGGGTCGGGCTCTGCTCCCAAGGGACAACAGGACAAGAGGCAAGGGCCTCAAGTTGCCCCAGGGGAGGTTTCAGTTGTCCCTGAGGAACAATTTCTTGCCCTGGAGGGTTGCCCAGGGCTGTGCCAGGCTGCCCAGGGCAGTGGTGGAGTCCCCACCCCTGGAGGGGTTTCCAAGCCGTGGAGATGTGGGGTGAGGGACACGGGGCAGTGGGGACCTGGCAGGGCTGGGGAACAGTTGGACTGAGTGAGCTTAAAGGTCTTCTCCATCCCAAACGATTGGATGAGTCTGGGGGGGGACAGAGCATCAATGATGGCTTGAATCTTCTCACCTTGGTCAGCCAGCAGAAGGGGATGAGAACATTGCCCCTGAGTCTGATGCTTTCACAGCAGCAAACTGCTCCCCAGGCTGTCCCCAGCTGAGCTCCTGGGCAGCAGGGCTGAGCACTCTGCACACACAGCAGCAATCGCCTCTGTGGTGTAAAACCTGGGACAAAAAAAAGCCCCAAACCCTGGAGAAGTGCAACAGGAACCAGAAAATGGTGTTTCTGTGTCTGGAAGTGAAGAACTGTCCCTGTTCCTCCATGGAATTGGGCCACTTCTGCAAAGGTCAGAGCATGCCAGAAGGTTACAACGATGAGGGGCTGAGAAAGTGATGAATTCCTTCCACTCTCAAGGTGGCCAAAGCTTCTTAGAAATTTCAAAACACTCAACACAAAATCAAGACCCACTCTTCACCAGCTTGCCTCCAAGTCCTCCCTGGAAAGCTCAGGCAGGGGCTGGGGGCCTCCACTCCATCTCCTCAGCTCTGCAGACCACTGGTGGACCTCTGTAATTGTCACGTTCCTCAAGTCAGGTCCATCTCCTGCCAGCCTGAGGTGCAGATGCTGTCCCTGGCAGAGTTTTTGGCCTGTGAGGGCCCTCCTGGTTTGCTCAGGCACCTCGTGAGGTCCCCACCGCTCTGCGTGGCTGCCTCTGCTCGCTCTTGGTGGGCTGCTCTGTCAGCCTTGGTGTTCCAGGAAGATCTGATTGTTGGTGATTTTTACATCTCTGTTGTAGTAGTCATGGGCTTATGAGCAAAACTGAACCATGGTTCCAAGAGAATTCTCAGCTGATGTCCTGTTTTTAAAGTTTCTCCATTATTCTGCTCTTGTTGGGGTGTAGCATCCAACCAAACGTTCTGGATGGATCTGCTCCTTTCATGCAGTTACCCAACAAATGACTCCAAAGACAACAAACCAAGCTTGGTTGGAGAGGTTCAATCTCCTCATGAACCTGCTTTGGGTGTCACTGATTGCTCTCCAGCCTTTCATTACTTATTCATGGAGTCCTGGGCAGGGATTCCTGGATATTTTCCTAGGATGGCTGCCAGGTCAGCTTGGCTCTCTCCATTCACCCCGTGGAACTCTCTGCTGGGATTTCTCTGTTATTTCCACTTCATTAAAATTTCATTTTGGTGGATGAGAAGCTGCTGGTTCTGTTGTTGATGATTGCCCACAAACTCCTCCAGCCCCGTGGCAATCAACAGAAATATTTATCCACCATGTTCATCATCACTACAGGCTGGAATAGCAGCTGCTGTTGGTTTTTTGGGTGCATTTGCCATGAAATCATAGAATCATTGAATCATAGAAGGGTTTGGGTTGGAAGGGACCATTAAAAGTCATCTTGGCAGTGAGCAGGGACATCTTGCTCTGGTGAAATGCCACCAACGTGGACTTGTTGGAGTGGGGCCAGAGAAATGGATGAAAGGGCTGGAACCCCTCTGCTGGGAGCCCAGCAGGAGAGAGTTGGGGTTCTTCAGCCTGGAGAGGAGAAGGCTCCAGCTGGGGAGACCTGCTGGGGGCTGCCAGGACTTCAAGGGGGCTTGTCAGAAAGCTGTGGATGGACTTTGGAGCAGGAGCTGTTGGGACAGGACAAGGGGGATGGTTGGAAACTCCAAGAGGGAGATTGAGACTGGAGAGAAGGAAGAAATTGTTGCTGCTGAGGGTGTTGAGCCCCTGGCCCAGGCTGCCCAGAGAGGTGGTCGCTGCCCCATCCCTGGCACCATCCCAGGGGAGGTTGGATGGAGCTCTGAGCACCCTGCTCTA
>NW_008618468.1:7798-28488 GCF_000691845.1 Merops nubicus
ACACATCTCAGTGTGGGAGGGTCCCTCCCATCCAAAACCACTCTCTGGTTCTATGACAGCGAGACCCAAATCCTGGAGAGGAGGGAGGTGAGTGGGCAGAAGCAGGTCCCTGGTGCTGCCTTGGGAAAGCTGAGCTGTGATCTTGGTGAATAATTCACAGGCAGCTGCTGAGTGCTATTTCTCCAGGCCCCAGATACAGGCAGGACACCTGATGCAGGTCCACCCTGAATAATGGAGGGAGCAGAGGCCCAAACGTGGCTGTTGTGGCTCATTGAGTTGCTTTTGTTTCCTGCCTCAGTGGTCATCAGCATGCAGCTAATTAGCTGGTAAGGGAATCCTCTCCTGGCCCCAGCCAGCTGCCCGTGGGCGTTTTAGGTTGGACTCAAGGAACAATTTATTGCCCTGCAAAAGGCCTGTGCCAGGCTGCCCAGGGTGGAGTCCCCACCCCTGGAGGGGTTCCCAAGCCGTGGCGATGTGGGGTGAGGGACACGGGGCAGTGGGGACATGGCAGGGCTGGGGGAGGGTTGGACTCCAGGAGCTCAAAGATCTCTTCCAACCCAAACAATTTTGTGATTCTATGATTCTATAAAACAAGGACAACGCCAGCCAACAGCCCCATCCCTGGGGGATGAGGAGCACCACGCAGAAGCTCAGAGCTTTTGTTCCGAGGTGGTTTCTTATCCTCTGTGTCACCATTTTCCTCTCTGGGGTGAGAAGCAGTAACCAGATCTCACCCGAGGCCGAGAGCCACGTTAGAACCCCCCAGTGCTGCCAGGGTGGGGGCACAGATAACATCCTGCCCTGGGAAAATGATACCCACGGGGGGGAGCAGGAGCAGGGGCTGGTTCTCCTTACCCAACACAAAGAGCCCAATCCCAAAGGCTTTTAGCCGTGCTCTCCAGGGGGAAAATAGAGCTTTGCTTTCTCCTTTGTGCTCTGGCTTCTCCAACAATTAAGAGCTTTGAAGAATTCAAGACTATTGTACGACACTGCCTCCGACCTGCAGAATTGGGGTGTTCATCATTCCACCCCCCAAGAAAAGAATCCTCTGCACGACCACTGCGGAGAGATTATAATGGCAAAACAGAGTTTGTGTTGAGCAGGTTTCTTCTCTCTGCCCAAATGCCCTCCCCAAGCAGAGCTGAGCTTGCAGAGCAGACTCCAGGCAGGTGGGAGGTGGCAAGAGCTGCATTTTGCAAACCAGAAGGTGCCACTGTTTCCTTGGGTGCTTGGGCTGCAGTTGGGCAAGTCCTGCTGCTGCCCAGCTTGGTTCTTGAGTGGTAGAATCATTTCAGTTGGAAGAGAACTTTGAGCTCCTGGAGTCCAACCATTCCCCCAGCCCTGCCAGGTCCCCACTGCCCCGTGTCTTTCTTCGTGGAGAAGAAAAATCTACCTCAGCTTATTGAACACCAAGATAAGAGTTCTAAGGTGGACATCTTACACAGGCCAGAAGTCTCCTACTCTGGATGACAAGGTCTGATGAACCTGTGGTCCTTCCTGGTGTATCTGGGTTCTCATAACCGAGGGATTTGTCCTCCTGAGGGCCAAGTCTCCCCCATCCTCCTGCTCCTGCACTCTTTCTTTTCATGTTTTTCTCATAAATCAACCTTTTCTTATTTTCTTCTCCATTTTCCATTACACTTCCTGAGCTGTGGGATTCCTCCCCTCAGAAGAAGGTCCTCACCTAACTTCTCCTCCAGCTGCTGCAAACTGGGTGTGGTGGGGACCAGCCCAGCGAGCGGGGTCTCCTCCCACACACCCCTCCACAAAGCAGGGTGGGTAACAAAATGCTCCAGAGCCTGAGATTCAAGAAGCCCAGCTTGGTTTCCCAGCCCTTACGGCTGGGGCCTGTGGCACACCCACAGCTGCCTGGTCCACAGGGAGGTGGGTCACCTACCTGACACCTTTCTCCTGCACAAATCCCCTTCCCATGGGATGGCTGCAGCAAGTTTAATGATGAGGAGTCTCATTATTGAGACTTTCTAGCATCATCTTCCATGGAAGGGGGATCCTAGATGGGCAGGGTGTGCTTGGTTATGACCCCAGAGGACGGATGCCACCCGAGGCAGGAGCCTGGAAAGGAAGAAGTTTCCACCCCATGTCTGAGGTGCAAGCTGAGATGTCACCAGAGGTATCAGCTCAGGCTTCCTGCGAGTGATACCATGTCATACAACTTGTCCAGTTTTGCAGGCGAGGCTAGGACATGAAAAAAGATCTGAAATAGCCCCGTGGAGGAGGGAAGGAGAAGAGACAGAGGTGAGCAGAGGACAAACTCCCCAGGAGGAGCTGCAAGTCAGCCTGGCTTACCAAGAGCCAGAGTGGAGAGAGGAGGGGAGGAGGAAGATGAGACAGCTGGTTCAGCTCAAGCTGGACGTGGCCAGCAAGCTGTGATGTGGCCTGTTTAGTGTAGGACATGCAGAGGAAGAGGTTGGAGAACTTTCCTTCATTTTTTATTACCTCTTGAGGCAGGGTGGAGTTGGGCTCCTAAGGGGAATGCCCCTTTGCTGGCTTTCCTACTGCCTGGTTTTTGTAAAGCTAGAAATCCAGCTCCTCTGCCTGGAGGGGTTTGTGTTTGGGTGCTTTCAAGAGGAGACCTTCTCTGGACTGACCTCCACCAGGAAAACACATTTCACAGAGATCTCCTGCAGCAACAGGACAGTTCCCATCACCCAGCACTGCCTGCCTGTAACCTGGGCGTGGAGTTGAGTCCAAAAATCATCAAGGAAAGACCAGAACCTCCCATAAAGATCTTCTCCCCATCTCAGAGATATCTAAAGCATCTGGGGTGGCTTTCCCTGGAGCTGGGGTAGCTACGAGTAGGTGGGATGGGACCTTCCTAAGGGAGAGAAGACAACAATCACCAGAGAGTTTTAAACCCCAATGGTTTTGAGCTGCATCTGGGTTTTCGTTTGGGTTTGGTTAACACAGTTTTGGTCCCTGAGCAATGGCTCATTTTGGGGAAAAAGGGAGTCTTTGAAGATTCCTTGGCTTCATATTTAAGCTTTCAAAGCACAGAGGGCATAGGTGGGCTTCCCAAAAAGTGCAGCAAAGGCCAGATCTGATATCCTGGGTCATCCCTGGGTGTCTGGAAAAGGGAGAAAAGGAGAGAATTGAGCACTTGTTGTTTTTTACACTGAAACACAAATACACCTCACATGACACCATTTTTTCAACACCTAGGATAGGTTTAAAACGATCCCTGGGTAGTATCTTGAGCCCAAAATCCTCCTTGGAGGCAGCTTGAGATATTGAGAGAGAGCATCCTTGGCAGCTCAGCCTCCAGGGTGGAGCAAAGCCCTGCCAGGCAGGAGTGGACATGGAGAAGGCTTCTGTGGCAGAGCCATGCAAAGGGCTTGGTGACCTACCCTGCCCCAACCCACTGGTGATGTGCCCAGCTCAACGGGAGTTGTCACAGGGAGGTCAACCTCCTTTTCCTCTTTGCCCTGGTGTGTCCCATCCCTCTCACCTTGCAGAGTTCATAGGAGGTGAGCATCTCACCCCAAAGCCTGAAGAAGCATGGAAGGGTTGGTAGAATGACCCTGCATGGCAGAGGGGTTGGAACTGGGGGATCCTTGTGGTCCCTTCCAACCCTGACAGATTCTGATCTGTTTTAGCAGAGGACTTTAGAGCCCTAATGGCTCAAGGGTTGGACTTGATGATCTTGGAGGTCCCTTCCAACCTAAAGGATTCTATGATTCTATGGGCATTTCCAGACAGCTTCTAGATTGGGGTTGTTCTGCCTGCAAAAGAGAAAGCTCCAGAGAGACCTTCCTGTGACCTCCCAGTAGCCAGAAGAAAACTGGGGACAGAATTCTGAGCAGGGGCTGTTGGGACAGGACAAGGGGGGATGGTTGGAAACTCCAAGAGGGAGATTGAGACTGGAGAGAAGGAAGAAATTGTTGCTGCTGAGGGTGCTGAGCCCCTGGCCCAGGCTGCCCAGAGAGGTGGTCGCTGCCCCATCCCTGGCACCATCCCAGGGGAGGTTGGATGAGCTCTGAGCACCCTGCTCTAGCTGCAGATGTCCCTGCTCCCTGCAGGGGTGGGACTGGGTGACCTTAGAAGGTCCCTTCCCACCCAAACCATTCTATGATTCATACAGCTGAAAATCCAAGCCCTCTTTTGACAAAAGGGAGTTGAAAGGTTGAAAACAATTGGGTGTGGTTTTTTTTTCTACCCATTGTAGCATTTTCTATCATTATAATTTCTCTGTCTGCCAACATGTGAAAATGCAGGTGCTGGGACATGCACCAGAGGCCAAGCTGGGGGCAATTGACCTCCAAAAATGTTCTTATTTTTTCTGTGGAACCTTCCTGCTTTGCACCAGCAACCCACAGCCATGGTTGTCCTTGGGCTTTATGAGGCCTTGCAACTAAGCAGGACTGGCTGGGAGATCAGAGAGGAGCAAGGGGTCCAAAAATCATAGAATCATAGAATGGTTTAGGTTGGAAAAGGCCTTTAAAGTTCATCCAGTCCAACCCCCTGCAGGGACAGGGACATCTGCAGCTAGAGCAGGGTGCTCAGAGCTCATCCAACCTCCCCTGGGATGGTGCCAGGGATGGGGCGGCGTCCACCTCTCTGGGCAGCCTGGGCCAGGGGCTCAACACCCTCAGTGAAAAAAAATGAGCAATGAGTGATGAGAAAGGAGGGAGCTGCTCTGATGAGCATCTGGATGGGTTGGTTTGGTCTGTGGAGCTCACGGGGGTACCTGGCAGGAGAAGGAATGGCTCTGGTGGGTCTGTGGAGCTCACTGGGGTACCTGGCAGGAAAAGGAATGGCTCTGGAGGAGCTGAGGCTGAGCAAGCAGAAAGGAAATGAGCTGCCAGGGAGTTGCTGTTGGCTACGTGGAGCTCTGATGGTGTGTTTGGAAGCTGCAGCACTTGTATTTATGTATGAGGCAGCATTTGGGTGAGACTGATAAACACAAATCATCTCCTCTCGTGGGTGCCCTGGAGCTGGGACCACAACCAGGAGCTTTTTTTTCCCCACTATCTGGCCAAATTAAAACTCAGAGCTTACACTTCCAGCATAGGGGATTGTTATGGGTTTGTTCTCCTGGTGAGATGTAGGACACAGCAACAGCTCCAGCTCAGCAGCCTCCAGGTATTTAAGAGTTGTTTGTGTCTCCCCACATGCAGGGAGAGGTTTTGGGGAACCAAGGCTGCCCAGAGTGGGGAGCCTGGAGCCCAGGAGTGAGTGTTGGGTGGAGTCACAGAATCCTTTGGGTTGGATCCTGGAGTCCAACCATCCCCAGCCCTGCCAGGTCCCCACTGCCCCGTGTCCCGCACCCCACATCCCCACGGCTTGGGAACCCCTCCAGGGGTGGGGACTCCACCACTGCCCTGGGCAGCCTGGCACAGCCCTGGGCAACCCTCCAGGGCAAGAAATTGTTCCTCAGGGACAACTGAAACCTCCCCTGGGGCAACTGGAGGCCCTTTCCTCTTGTCCTGTTGTCCCTTGGGAGCAGAGCCCGACCCCCCCTGGCTCCAGGCTCCTGTCAGGAGCTGTGCAGAGCCAGAAGGTCTCCCCTGAGCCTCCTTTGCTCCAGGCTCAGCACCCCCAGCTCCCTCAGCTGCTCCTCCCCACACTTGGGCTCTAGACCCTTCCCCAGCAGCTCCGTTGCCCTTCTCTGGCCACGCTCCAGCCCCTCAGTGGTGGATCCTCCCTTGGGCAGCTGAGGCTTCATTCCCATCTCCTGGGCTCTCACAGTCCTGGCAATGGGTTAAAAGCTGTGACATCCCTCTGCTCTCCCACCCTACCCTGAGAGGGGTTTCTGGAGGTGGAAGTCAGAGATGCCACAATTTCCTTTTGTCCCTCCCTGGGATCTGATGAGGGATGGATGGATGAATGGATGGATGGATGGATGGATGGATGGATGGATGGATGGATGGATGAAGATGCCACCACCACCAAAGTCCAGGGAGCAAACAGAATCCAAGGGACACTAGTAGAGAAAAGAGATCAGGACTTCACGTGTTGGATGATGCTTTTAGCAAAGCCAGCCTGAGATGCACATCTGGGGCCTCAGAGCCCTGCTCAGAGGGAACTGGGTCTGCTGAAAGATGGCACATGCCACAGGGACAGGGGGCAAAGGGTGCCAGGGGCTGTCAGCCAGCCCAGGCCACCCTGAGCCAATGGTGTGAGCGAGCTGGAGGCACCAAACCAGCCAGACTGGGTTTGAAACCAGAGATGTTCCTACAGTCTGATAAAATTACGGGTGACCCAGAAAATCTCCCTCTCTTTCCATCAGCAAAATGCCAGGGAAGGGAGCAGGGCACCTGATGAATTATGAAACACTTGGAAATGAAAGGCTGTGGAGCCAAGTGCTGAATATTTCATTCCCTCTCGCTCGGCTCCTGCCTGCCAGGGGAGGTGGGTTGGGAGGGGAGGGGTCTGAGGAAGGAGCACGTTGTCCCAGGCTCTGGAGATGCATCTTCCCAATAACTCACACACTTGTAGACAAGCTGGTCTGAGGTCTGTGAGTGCAGAGGTCCATAAATCAGGATAAAAAGCTTGTAAAGGCATGCTAAGAGGATGGTGAGAGGGCCTGCACCTCACCAGCTCATGACAGGACAAGAGGAAACAGCCTCAAGTTGCCCCAAGGGAGGTTGAGGTTGTCCCTGAGGAACAATTTCTTGCCCTGGAGGGTTGCCCAGGGCTGTGCCAGGCTGCCCAGGGCAGTGGTGGAGTCCCCACCCCTGGAGGGGTTTCCAAGCCGTGGAGATGTGGGGTGAGGGACACGGGGCAGTGGGGACCTGGGGGGACAGTTGGACTTGATGATCTGAAAGGTCTCTTCCAACCAAACCAATTCTATGAATCTGGGCTCTCCTCAGGAGATGGGAGCATCTGCTCTTTGCCTGTTGCCACCACCCAGATAACGTGGTTGAGGAAAAGTCACCAGGGGGTTGGGACTGATTCTGACCCACCTGGTTGTATCTGCTCTCAACGTGCTGGAGGTGGGTGTGATGCTGCTGCAGGTCCTGAGCTACTCCAGCGTGCCCTTGTCCCAGCACCACAGCAGGTCACAGAAGCAGGAGGTGTCTGAGGAGACACCTTAGAGGGGGTCAGGATGTGGCCCCAACTCTCTGCTGCGGCTGGGGCAGGTGATGGGTCCCTCTGCTTGGGACATCCTTGGGGTCAGGTTGTCATGCAGAGATCTTGCCTGGCTCTGGGGTGTCCCCAACAGCCCCAGCTCACCCCATCCCACAGCCAAGCTTCTGTGGAAGCACAGGAGGGCTGTGCATGAAATTCCTCTTGGAATTCTCTTCACCCTGTTGACTCGTGAGGTTTTTTCCCCCCAACTCCTTTTGCTCTTTGCTTTGACAGAGCCAGAGCCAGATGTTCTCAAGGAGAACCACTGCATGGGGGTGGGGCTGCTGCCGTGCCATAAAGCCCAGAGCACACAAACTGCAGCAGCTCTCTGCCCCAAGGAGGCCACCTCTGGAATATTGGGTCCTGTTCTGAGCTCCCCAGGTCCAGAGAGACCAGGAGCTACTGGAGAGAGTCCAGCAGAGGCTGGGAAGCTGCTGAGGGGCTGGAGCATCTCTGTGCCAGGCCAGGCTGAGAGCCCTGGGGCTGCTGAGCTGGAGCAGAGAAGCCTCAGAGGGGATCTGAGCAGTGCTGAGCAAGAGCTAAAGGGCCCCGGGGGGCAAGAGGCTGGGGCCAGACTCTGCTCAGTGGTGCCAGGGACAGGACAAGGGGCAACGGGCACCAACTGGAACCCAGGAGGTGCCACCTGAGCAGGAGGAGAAACTTCTCTGCTGGGAGGGTGGCAGAGCCTGGCCCAGGCTGCCCAGAGAGGCTGTGGAGTCTCCTGCTCTGGAGAGATCCCAAACCCACTGAAGTGCTGGGGCCTGAATCCCAAGCCCCGAATTACAGTTGACACGTGGGTGATTCTCACAACCAGGCAGAAGGTTCTTCAAGACTGGGAGAAACCTTCCTTTGGGTTTTCTCTCAAGGTGAAGACCTTGGGTGAAAGCCCCTGAGGACAACCCCAGGTGTCCTGCCTTTGGAGTTAACAGCAGGTGTCCCACCCTTGAGGTCAACACTACAAGAGCTGGTTCTGCTGGCAGTGCCCTTGAGAGCTCTGCCTGGGGGTGGTTGTACTGGGTGGGGCTCCTTGTTACTGGAAGGGTTCCCTGGTTGTCTCTGCAACCAGAGTTCCCAGCAGCAGTGGGACAGGATTAGAGACTGGACAGGACGAGGATGACAGAAGGTTCATCCCCTTGGCAAGTACTGTGGTGACTTTTGCATGATTGTGATGGGACTTTTGGGTTGTTCCTTCCTCCTTTGTGGGTTTCCTGGCTTGGCTTGACCCCTCCTCTGCTGTCAGGGAACTTGTTGCTCTGTTTATCCCCCTTGTTGTTCACTGGATCATATTTTTTCTGTCTCCACTGGAATTGGAAGGTGAGGTCTGTGCCTGTTCCCTGCTGATGGTCACATCCTTTATTCTGAGTGATGTAATTTGGAAAACACCATCTGCTCTGGAGAGACTCCAAACCCACCTGGATGCCATCCTGGGCACCCTGCTGTGGGTGACCTGCTGGAGCAGGGGGGTTGGATGAGATGATCTCCAAAGGTCCCTTTCAACCCTCATCGTTCTGTGGTTTTCGTGCCCCTCCTGGCAAAGCAACAACAGCTCCACTGGAGAAACCCCCCCAATTACTCCTGTTCCTAGGGTTGTGCTGACATCAAGACGTGACCTGCTGTGAGATGGGCTGAACCTTGTCCAGAGCTGCCAGCAGCTTGGGCAGGGGACTTTGTTGGCTGTAGAGCCCCAGGAAGGTGCCTGTGCAGTGTTGCAGCTATGATGCATTCACACTCTCCCAGCCCTGTCCCACCACCAGCAGTGAGCTGGAGAGGAACCAAAAGAGCCCTTCAGGTCCTCTAGATGGAAGGAAGAAATTCTTCACCCTGAGGTGCCATCAGCAAGCAGGTGGAATCACACCAACACCTCCAAACACACGTAGGAGCAAGACCTGCTGACATCAAGCCCAACCATGAGTAGAGGACATCCCTCCAGAGCCCTAGAGCAGAGTCTGTGCTCAAACCCTGAGAAAGCAAGTGCAGAATTCTCTCCAGGAAGCCTTCCTAAGGTGAGAGAGCTGCTGCTCCTGCAAAAAGCACATACCACTTTGCCCTTTCCCCCTCATAAGCCCATCTTGGAGATGAAGAAGTTCTCCATGGAAGGCAAAGATTCATTGTTCATAGAATCCTTTAGGTTGGAAGGAACCTCCAAGATCATCAAGTCCAACCCTTGAGCCATTAGGGCTCTAAAGTCCTCTGCTAAAACAGATCAGAATCTGTCAGGGCTGGAAGGGACCCCAAGGATCCCCCAGTTCCAACCCCTCTGCCATGAGCAGGGACACCTCACACTAGATCAGGCTGCCCAGAGCCTCCTCCAGCCTGGCCTTAAAGACCCTGAAGCACCACGAAGAGGAGCTGTATGTTCAGAGCCCTACGTGGCACCTTGGAGCTGGACTCAGAGGAGCTCCAGTGCTGGGATCCACCCGTGCACAAGCATTGGCAGCAGAGGAAGGGAGGTGGAAGTCCTGCAGGGAAGGGACCCATCCCATGCAGCACACGGGGCCAGGTCTGCCCAGGGTTCCCTGTGCTCCTGGAGCATCAGGTGCTACCAGCAAGCTACAGCAGGGACCACCAGAGGACTGCTGGAAAGCAGGACCTCCCTGCTGCTGCTGCAGGTCAGACAGGGCTGGGGAAGTCAATGAGCAACAGTAAGAGAAATCTTTTTGTCCTCTGGTAGTTTATCAGTTTCCCAGGATCTCAGACTGGTGGGGTTGGGAGGGACCTCTGGAGATCATCTCATCCCACCCCTGCTCCAGCAGCTCACCCCCAGCAGGGTGCCCAGGGGCACAGCCAGGAGGGGTTGGGATCTCTCCAGAGCAGGAGACTCCACAGCCTCTCTGGGCAGCCTGGGCCAGGCTCTGCCACCCTCCCAGCAGAGAAGTTTCTCCTCCTGCTCAGGTGGCCCCTCCTGGGTTCCAGTTGGTGCCCGTTGCCCCTTGTCCTGTCCCTGGCACCACTGAGCAGAGTCTGGCCCCAGCCTCTTGCCCCCCGGGGCCCTTTAGCTCTTGCTCAGCACTGCTCAGATCCCCTCTGAGGCTTCTCTGCTCCAGCTCAGCAGCCCCAGGGCTCTCAGCCTGGCCTGGCACAGAGATGCTCCAGCCCCTCAGCAGCTTCCCAGCCTCTGCTGGACTCTCTCCAGGTTTGGGGGAAGCACTTTACTCAGCAGCAGCAGCTTTCCCACCACCCCCAGCACATTCCTGGTGTGCCACCTTCCCTGCCAGCTGGGTGACAGCACTGGAGGTGCCAGGGCAGGCAGGGGACACAGCAGCTCTGCAGCCACTGCTTCAGGGCTTTCTCCTCCTCGGGAGTCACTTGTTGATTCATCGCTGGCTCTTCTCAGCCTGGGAAGGTCCCTCGGGTGCCACAGCAGAACATGAAGGACATAAAGCTCCCTGACAAGCTGTGAGCTGGCAAAGAAGTGATGACTTCTATTAGAGCCTGCTGGGGCTCTCTGCTCCCCGTGGTGCCCATTTGGACCCGGAATTGAACCAGCCTGGCTGCTTTTAGTGCCCACAGTGCTGCACTCCCTGGGCAAGAGCCACCAAGAGCAATTAGGTGCCTTCATCCTGCTCGTCCTGGGGGAGTTCAGGGGGTGAGGAGGTGCCCAGGGGAGGGACGACTGTGGTGGTTGGAAGGGGTTGTACACCCTCAGCTCAGCGTCCCTCTCAGCCTGTGCTGGGAGGCAGGTGGGGTGGGAGGGATGTGAGACCTCCTCATCCGTCCCTCTGCAACCTCAGGCTGCTTGGGGGAGGGAAAGTCACAGAATCCTAAATGGTTTGGGTTGGAAGGGACCTTCAAGATCTTATTCCAACCCCCTTGCCATGGGCAGGGACCCCTCCCACCAGATCAGGTTGTTCCAAGCCCCTTCCAAGCTGATCTTGGACACCTCCAGTGATGGGAGCACTCAAAACTTCCGTGGGCAACCTGGGCCAGGGTCTCACCACCCTCAGAGTGAAAAACTTCTTCCTCATTTCTAACCCAAATCTCCCCTCTTCCACTTTGAAGCCATTCCCCCTCCTCCTATCCCTTGTACAAAGTCCCTCCCCATCTTAAATCCTGCTGCTTTGCCACAGAGGCAAAGGTGGGAGTGCTCTGCTCTCAGACCAAGAGCAAGAACAAGCTGGGAAGGAGGAAATCCTGGGTCAAACCATCTCTCCATGCCTACAATAAATGTCCCCCTTCAGCCACAACAAGCCCTTGTGTCTCTGGGCCACGTGAGGCTCAGGTGGGGCTGTCCCCAACTCCACTGGGTGTGAGGAACACACAGGGGCTGAACTTTGGTGTGCAGCTTGCCCCATGTTCTACAGGGGACAGCAGCAATGACAGGATCAAGGATGATGGGATCGAAGGAGCAGGAGATAACTGAGGCTGAAAGGCATTTCTGGAGATCTCTAGCCCAGCCTCAAGCTCCAAGTTGGGTCAGCTTGACCTCACACTAGGTGGCTCTAGGTTTTTTCCATTTAGGTCTTGAAATAAAAGGTTGGGCTTGAGGATCTTAAAGGTCCTGTCCAATCTAAATGGTTCTACCCTTCTCTGAAAGCCCCCAGGATGTAGACAGCCCAACCTCCCCGGACCTCTGCTGCGTTGCTTGAAGGGACTTAGCAGGATGAGAGTGGGCTGAGAGGACAGGAGCCTTCAGGCATCATGGTTAGACTTCCCTTGGCAGAAGGGAGTCAGTCTTCTCCTCTGAGCACCTTCAGGCTGTGCCCATCTGGAGTAAACTAGCCAACGTGAGCCCTGCTCTCCAGCCCTCTGGGCCAACCCATCTGGGTTGGGCTGTTCAGCTCATCCCACACACAGCCAGCCACATCCAAACTCTTCCAGGGTTGTCCTTCTCCAGGATAACCCCTCCTGGAGGTTGGGCTGGGGTCAGAATTCAGGGTGGAAAAGGCCAGTTGGTGTTCTTTTAGTTGCATCTCAGTAATTAAAGACTGATGTTCTCAAAGCCTCCTGCTCTTCTTATCTTGGGATGAGGTTATTACCTTGACGTGGCTTCTCCTCTGGCTTCTTTCTCCTTTGCCTAAAGATGTTAGATGATGTCACTGGCTGCATCTGCCAGATTCTGTGCCTATGCTCTGATCTTGTGTAGAATCATAGAACCATTGGTTGGAAGAGACCTTGAAGATCCTGGAGTCCAACCACCCCCCAGCCCTGCCAGGTCCCCACTGCCCCGTGTCCCTCACCCCACATCTCCACAGCTTGGGAACCCCTCCAGGGGTGGGGACTCCACCACTGCCCTGGGCAGCCTGGCACAGCCCTGGGCAACCCTCCAGGGCAAGAAATTGTTCCTCAGGTCTCCCCTGAGCCTCCTTTCCACATCTCACGTCCACCTCTTCTTCAGGCACGTGGGAAGCAAACCCAGCTGCTCACGCTGGGACACCTTGGCCATGAGAAATCTTTCTCCTTAGGAACAGATGCTGGTGGGTGCTCACCACAGCTCCCCTGACTCTCCTCTTCTCCTCCTCGTAGGCTCATTGGCACCTTCCGGATGGTCCTGCAGCAGGTGGTGGAGGAAGGGCAGGTTGAGGTGACGGACACGCTCATCGATGACAATAATTCGGCCATTCAGGTAGGTCCTGAGGAAGAAGCAGCTGGGGGCTGAGTCCATCTGTTCACATTTCTGTTGACGCCTTGGGAAGAGAGAAATCCATATTATGGACCTGAATCCTCAAATCCTTCACCCTTCCTTCACCCCACTACTCTTGGTCTGGAGGACTAAGGGAGCCAGGACATTCTGGATGCCATGAGGACTTGAGGAAGGGGGCAAAGCATGGACAAAAGAGGTTTAACCTGCACACGGACAGGGTGCAACTGCTCAGAGATCCCCTGCAAGGGTCCTGCTGCTGGAGACCTGTGCTCAGAGCACAGCGTGGTCCTCAGAACCCTGCAGAGATGCTGAGCAGCTGCTTTGACCACGGTCCCACGCTGAGCTCTGCTCCAACTGCTCTCCAGCGCTCTGGGGACCAGCTTTAATTCCTGTCAGTAGTAGCCCTGTAGAATTGTTTCATTTGGAAGAGACCTTTCAGATCATGGAGTCCAACCCCAGCACTGCCCCGTGGCCCTCAGCACCACATCTCCAAGGCTTGGAACCCCCTCCAGGTAGTTCTGATGGTTTGAAATGCTCAACACGTGCAGGGTTTGACCCCAGCCCTGATTTTCTCTCTCCCTCGTAGCACACTAGAAACACCCCCCACAGCAACTCCCCTCAATCCCAATCTTTATATCCCTCTGGGGAAAACCAGGAGAGGAAATTCCCCCCTCCAGGTCTCCACCCTTCACCCAGAGCCCCCGATGCCAACGGGGGCTCCTTCCCCAGGGAGCAGCTGCCGTGGGGTTCGGTGCCTTTCCATCTGCTCACTGAAGGCATCTCCTGGGAGCTGTTTCCCATGGAGACCGAGTTTTGCAGCCCACTTGGAGATGCAGCTACCTCTGATCTTCTCGAGCAGCAAAACCCTGGAGTTTTAATTAAAAAAAAGAAAACTTCAGCCTCCTCCCCCCACTCCCCCCCTTCTTCTCATTCCTTTAGAAGCTGCTTCCTACACTCAGCAGAAAGGACAGATGCGATGGCACGTAACCCCCTGTGCTAACAACAGGCAATTAGCAATGACAAGACGAGTGGTTTCATTAGGAGGAGCCAGGCAGTGACTTCTCCTGTGGGGGTAGAGGGAATGAAACCAATAAAAGTACAAGGGATGCAGTCCCGAGGAGGAGAAAATAATGGAGAGGGTGCAGACCCAGGGTGCAAAACTCATTTCAGGGTTGGGGAAAACGGTTCCTGATGTTCCCTTGGTTCATCCAACTGAGGAGTTGCCTCGTTAAAAGTCCGTGGGACCCTCCTAAGGAAGAAAATTCCATCTATTTAAGACCCTTCAGGATCACAGAGGGAGGCAGGAAGATCAATGGATGGCAATTAAATGCGTGAGGCTTCTTGAGGTGAAAACTGATGATGTTTGTAGAATTAACTCACCCAGGACTGAGGAGGCTCCTGCATTGCCTGGTGCCTTGCAACCTGGCCAGGAGCTTGGGGGGGCTGCATAGTGGGATAGGACAAGAGGGAACAGCCTCAAGTTGCCCCAGGGGAGGTTTCAGTTGGCCCTGAGGAACAATTTCTTGCCCTGGAGGGTTGCCCAGGGCTGTGCCAGGCTGCCCAGGGCAGTGGTGGAGTCCCCACCCCTGGAGGGGTTCCCAAGCCGTGGAGATGTGGGGTGAGGGACACGGGGCAGTGGGGACCTGGCAGTTGGACTCCATGACCTCAAAGGTCTCTTCCAACCAAAACAATTCTATGATTCCAAGACAATAAATCCCCCACGTTCTGCACACCACAAGCTGTGTGGATGCACAGGCACAAGTCCAGCATTTCTAGAGCAGAAATGCCACATCCTCTATTCCTCCCACATTTCTGGGGCATCATCTTAGCCCCAGGTCACCTCTGTCCAACCTGGAGGTGGGGGGTGAGGGGATGTGTTTGAATTTGGGGCAATCAGAAGGATTTCAGATCCCTTCTCTGCTGCAGCTTCAGGGGCACAGAGACAACACAGCTCCATAAAACCCCTCCCCAAACCTCCTGCTCCCAGCCTTTGATCCAACAAGATGATAGATTTGGAGCTTCAGGAAGAGAGAATCCAGAAGGCACCTCCTGGGATGTTTTGCACGGAGAAATGTTAGTGGAAATATAAATCTGGACTAGCTCCTGGTAAGCAGCAGAGTTAGTCCTCCTGGAGAGGTGACCCACTTTCTCCTGGACTCTAAAGATGATGATTTTTTTTAGTAGGAGTGGACCACGGCCAGTGAGGGCTCTTGCAGGAGAAGAGAGGGACTGAAACATGGTCAGAGGTGTTGAGGAGACAGAGGAGGGCAGGCAGGGAAAGCCACAGCCCATCAGATGGGATAACCACCCCCTGGGATGGAAAGCAGAAGGTTTTGCTTGGAAGCAACATGCTCCTTGCATTGAGGAAACTCCAAGACAAACCATGTGCCAGGGGCTGCAAAAATCACCTCCAGAATGAGGTGAGAAAGGGATCTCAGCAAACCTCACCCATCTCAAGCCCTTAAAACCTGTGGTTTTGAAGGCACATTTCCTCTGCAAAGGCTCCCGAGCAAGCTCTAGCTTTGCTGGATCTCCAGAAGAGCTGCTCCCCTGCATGGCACTGATGTCCAAGGTGCCAGAGGACATCTCCTCTTCTCCACGATGCTGGGCTGGCACCCAGGATCCCTCCTGCAGCCTGTGCCCACCGAGCACAACCACCCCACCCCCAAACCCCCACCTCGGGGGTGACCACACCGTGGACACGTGGGTGTGAAGCACATCCAGCTCTGGACACCAGCCCCCAGCTCTGGATGAAGGGAGAGGAGCATCTTCACCCCTGGCATTTCTTGGAGAGCACTTTCCAGCCATCACCTGGATGTTTCCAGGGGCTGAGCTTCTCTCACCTCTTCATCCTTCTGTAACCTGCACGTTTCAATCCTTCTGCCAAGGAAAGGTGGGAAATTTTCTCCATTTTTTGGGCTGACTGCACAACCCCCCTGGCAGCTCCTAACAACACTATTGACTTCAAAGAGCCAGGAATTATAAAGCCAGGAGGGATGTTAGGATCTTGTCATCTGGCTTCCTACGAGAGAGGCTCTGGGATGTCTCAGAATTTGTTGTTCTCTCAAGCAGGGCAAGAAAACAAACCAAACAAAAACGCTTCTAAACCGTCCAGTGACAGAACAATCCCCCAGCCCTTCAGTGAATCATTCTGCTCATTAATTTACTGTTAAATTGAAAGGGTTTGGTTTTTTTTTTTTCCCCAGTGTGAATGTCATTTTGTTTCAGCTTCCCCCTCCTAATTACCCTTCAAACAAGTGATGATGTTACTCAGCCCAAACCGAAATCTTTCCGTTTATTACACCCATCATTTTTCATTTCTTTTAAAGGTATTTCTTTAAAAAAAAAACCTCCAATAGAGCTTTAAAATGAGATTTCAAAAATCAGCCGTTTCACACCAGCATGGAGGAGGTTTGAGCAGTGGGAAAACACGTTTTCATGTGGATCTTGGTCTCTCCTCTGCATTTGGCTTGTTTCAAACAGCTCGGGGAGGTCAGCACGTTGTGGCAGATCGTTTTGATGGACTCCAATTTGTATCTTGCCCCATGAAGAGTAAAATCAGTCAAAAACCTTCTGCAGAGCTCTGTTCCCAGCTGGTTCTGAGCCACCCTTTAGCTGCCGTTGGTTACATGCACAGAATCCTTCCAGGCCACCTCTTGTCTTTGCTGGCCTCTCGTCACCCCTTCGAGGAGCTGTGGTTGGGGCAGGCTGGGCTGCTGGACCCCCCACTTCAATGTAGGGCTGAAAAAAGGGGAGATTTTGTAATAAATTTTCCTTTTTTTTTGTTTTGTCCTTGTGTCTGGCATCCTGGCTTGGGTCAGCACTGGTGTGGCCAGCAGGAGCAGGGCAGGGATTGTCCCCCTGCACTCAGCACTGGGGAGGCTGCACCTCAAATCCTGGGGTCAGGTTTGGGCCCTTCCCTCCCAGAAGGAGCTTGATGGGCTGGAGCGTGGCCAGAGAAGGGCAACGGAGCTGCTGGGGAAGGGGCTAGAGGCCAAGTGTGGGGAGGAGCAGCTGAGGGAGCTGGGGGGGCTGAGCCTGGAGCAAAGGAGGCTCAGGGGAGCCCTTCTGGCTCTGCACAGCTCCTGACAGGAGCCTGGAGCCAGGGGGGGGTCGGGCTCTGCTCCCAAGGGACAACAGGACAAGAGGAAAGGGCCTCAAGTTGCCCCAGGGGAGGTTTCAGTTGTCCCTGAGGAACAATTTCTTGCCCTGGAGGGTTGCCCAGGGCTGTGCCAGGCTGCCCAGGGCAGTGGTGGAGTCCCCACCCCTGGAGGGGTTCCCAAGCCGTGGAGATGTGGGGTGAGGGACACGGGGCAGTGGGGACCTGGCAGGGCTGGGGGGTGGTTGGACTCCAGGATCTGAAAGGTTTCTTCCAACCAGAATAGTCCATAATTCTGTGGTTCTAAAATTGATTCCTTTTGTATCAATCATAACTTCTAATCCCTCCCTGGAAGCCCCATGGAAACAGAGAATTGCTTTTGCTTTTGCTTTGATCTTTGTAGCAGCTGTTTGCCTTCCAAAACAGGAATATTTTGAGGAGAGAGATTTCTCTGGCTGCTTTGTCCCAAGCAGTGGTTTCAGGAGGACTTTGGACATCAGGCCCAAGGTGGTGCCAGCAGCTCTTTGCAGCAGGGGGAACTCTCCCATTGTCAGTTGGGTTTTAAATCCAAAGAGTCTTTTAGGGGAAAAAAAATGTGTGGGATCTCCAAGCTTGAATCTGCTGTGCCAGCAAGGTGCAATCTCAGGCAGTGTCGTGGCTTCACTTGGTTTACCTGGTTTTAAACAGGTCAAACCTGCTAGGTAAGTGGAGGGTGACCACATAGAAGAAGGAGAGAACCTTACTCTTCCTTGGTTCATCCAGAAGCTTGGGTCAAGCCTGGACAGAGCCAGTGCCAGGTGCCTTCCCATCCTCAGGCCCCAGCCAGGCTGGTGATGACCAGGCTGGAAGACCCCTCCCTAAGCCAGGATCTATCCAAACTTCCCAGGGATGCCCAGGTCCTTGAGCAGAAGGGAGGCTGCAGCAGCTTGAGCTGGGTCAGACCACCTCTTGAAGCCAAAGATCTGCTCTCCAAGTGCCTCGTGCACTAGGAAAGAAGAGACTTTGGGGTCAGTGAAGCTTGGGGATGAAGCCAGCAGATGCAACAGCTCTTCCTGCCTTTCAGCTTTTACAGGACCTTCCTTCCCCTCCCTGTTCTTCCCTCGAAGGCTGATTGTGTCTCCTCTCTGTGTTGCAGACCAGCATCTCCATAGAGATCAGGTACCAGGCTCTGGATGGGACAGTGGGCGTGTGGAACGACAAGGAGTTCCTGGAGACCCCCAGCGTCCACTCCGAGGGGGACAGCAGGTACCCCTCAGAGACAGACAGCCTCCTCTCCAGCCACCAGCAGGGCCTGGATGTCTCCCAGGGCAAATCCAACCAGCCATCTGCAGAGAGGAGCTTCAGAAGGTAACGTGGGGCTCAGCACTCAGAGGTGTGTGAGGGCAGCAGGGGTGGGGAGGACTTGGCTTGTCATCAAGGGGCAGAATTACTCCAATGCTCCTCCAAGGTGCATATCTCCTGGCCATCAGAAGACCCATAACCTCAACTCAAGGTGAGGATGGGCTGTAGGTGTCCCCTGACTGGTGTTCCACAGCTGCCCAGCACAGAGCTGAGTCCTCCAGCACCACGAGGGTTTATAGAGTGTGGTGGATGCTGGAGAGCAAAAGTAATTAAGTGCAGACTTAGAGAGGATGAAGGGTCTGGCTGTTGGTCAGGTTGACTCATGTTGGATGGGATTAGAGCCACGCATGGAGTGTGGAGTTTTGCATCTTGATGGAGCTCAGGGTTTCCCTCAGAAACGAGCTGCAGCCAGGGGCAGGGGGAGGAGGACACGTTGGCCACCAAACCCAAGCAGTGTGGATGCTTCTGGGGGGGCAGGTGGCAGTGTCTGTGACCCATGTCCCTGTCCTGGGGGCATTGTGAGTGTGCACGTCCCATGGCAAGGCAGTTGGCACAGCAGAAGCCAGAGGAGAAAGCAAAGATGCTGTGGCACCTCCCTTGCAATGCTGGCCCTCAAACAGACAAGCTCTTGGTTTCTCAGTGATGTTGTCAAAGCTCCATCCACGATGGTCACGACCTCAGGGTCTCACCAGGCTTAAATGAAGTCCCACCCCAAAGGCAGTGCCTGGGCAAGTGAGCCCTGGTTGGATCATCTGAGGGACCCTTCACCCTGTGATGGCAGGTGGGGACACCTCCAGCTCTTCTAAGGGATGTTATTTCCATCTTTCTACTCATTGAAGGGTCCTTCACACCACCCTTGTGTCTTTCTAAGCTCACGGGACCTGACCTTGGATGAAAACCAGCCCAGGGAGTGGATCCATCCCTTTCCTGAGCTGCTGTAACCAGCTGCAAACCTGCACCCACTGGTGACTGGGCTGGGTGGAGAAGGCTCAGGGACATTGCAGCTGGCTGTCCGTTGGGATGAAGTTCAAACTGGGACCAGTTCTGCCCCGAGCTGCAGCTTGTGGTCCTCTGCTGGGAGGAACAGCCCCTTGACCACCTCACATGCAGCCACGAGGTCAAGGCATGGAGGGACACTGAGGCCCTGGTGATGCTGGGCTGTGCTCAGCCCATCCTATCGTGGGTGTTGGGAACCCTGTGCTCAAATCCTCCCCAGGTCATCAGACAACAGAGTTTTGGAGGTGTGAAACCACGTCTGTGTAAATATATTTGGTTCCTGGGCTGCTAAGCCAGATTTTCAGAGAGCTTTACATGGTTTATGTGGTTGATGTCCACTCCAGAAACTCTTGAACTCCTTGGGCTCTTCCAGTTGGAGGAGCAGTGACACCAAAGTCCTGAACTTGCTAAAATTCTCATGGAAAGAGATGAACTGGGAGAGTAGAGAGACTCTGAGTGGGACAGGCAGAGCTGGGTCCTCAGGCCACCCACCACTCCCATGGGATGAGCACAGTTCTTCTCAAGGGTTTCAAAGTGCTGGTGGATCAATGGTGGGCAGCCCTCGTGTTTCCAAAGCTGTGTGTGAATCCAAACATTCCCCTAGGAATCCTCTGATTTTGGAACATCACTGACACCTCTTGGGGGTCTGCAGGGCATGGAGACTGATCAGTCTGTTCCCCCAAGGAACAAGGGCCAGGACAAGAGGAAAGGGCCTCAAGTTGCCCCAGAGGAGGTTTCAGTTGGCCCTGAGGAACAATTTCTTGCCCTGGAGGGTTGCCCAGGGCTGTGCCAGGCTGCCCAGGGCAGTGGTGGAGTCCCCACCCCTGGAGGGGTTCCCAAGCCGTGGAGATGTGGGGTGAGGGACATGGGGCAGTGGGGACCTGGCAGGGCTGGGGGGTGGGTGGATTTTAAAGCTCTTTTCCAACCTGAAGAATTCTGTGGTTCTTTGATCTCAGGAGCTGCTGCAGCCATCCATCCCCCACGCTGGGTCTGGGCAGTCCTCTGCTCCAGCAGCACTCCCTTTGTGTCTGGGTTTAGCATTTTATGGTGCCCATATAAGGGCAAAATCTCCTTCTCCCCACGGTGCGAGATTGAGGGAAGAGATCTGTGGCTCCCACCACTCCCAGGCAGTTCATTAACTGCATGAATTGGGCTGAAACCTCTGAATTTTCAAGCCAGGGGGAAGTGCAGCTTCGTTTCCCAGCTCAGTGGACCGTGATGCTGCCGAGGGAGGATGCTGCAGGATTTGGGGGGGTGGCAGGACGTGGGGGCAGGCCCAGCCCAGCCTGCAGAGCCCCTTCCAGGCTGGCTGTCATCCCGAATGTTGGGCAATCACTGTCCTGCCTGCACCCCGTGGACTTTGGAGACGTGGGCAGCACGATGGGAACGTGACATGAATCTCAGCAGGGATGTGGTGAAGGTGGCATGGCTGGTGCAGGACCTGCAGAAGGCAGCTGGGTGAATAGAGGGTCTGGACTAGGTCTCCAAGGGACTATAAAGTAAGTCTGAGCTGGCCAGCTCAGCTGGAGGGTGAGGACAGCAGTGATAGAACACAACCATAGAACGATTCTGGTTGGAAGAGAC
>NW_008618469.1:0-11774 GCF_000691845.1 Merops nubicus
CGCATGTGGGGCACACGGGGCGGGAGACACGGATGCCGGGAGAATACACTGCGGCCCCTCAGTATCTGGGGACTTCTGGAGCTGCATCAGCACCGCTAGCATTCTTGGTGCTGTCCATCGCATCTCACAGGAGAAAAGCACGGCAGCGGGAAGAGCCCTATTTGCCATCCCGCCTAGGCTACAGAGCTCTCAGATCCCCAAAAACTCAACTGACCAAAACTATACTCCTAACAAACCCAAACTATGCTCTTACTTATAGAGGTCCAGGCTAGAAAAGGACCAACCAACCTAAAAGCTCCAAGTCCTTCAGCTAGAAGAGATTTTTCAGGAGACATATCCCACCAGCTTAGAGTAGATGTCCATCTCTCTCCCTGTCTGTCTCTTCACAGGCACCTGGATGTCAGGGGATGACTTGAAATGACTTCTTTGTATGCTTTGAGAAAGACTGAGTGAAGACTAGGAGGAGGGAGAAGGGGGGAGTAGAAATCCCCCTTCAGCCACATACATCAGCCTGGCCTTGTCCTCTGCCACGTCTCTGCTGGCCTTGGGCATCTTGGGCAAGAAGTGAATCCTCTCAGAAGTGTAGGCTCTGTTCCAGCCTAGCAACATGGTATATTTGGACACAGCAGTGTCTCTGAGCTTGGTGGGTTGGTAAAGACCTTTCACTACATCTCTGCACACAAGGAATCAGAGGAGGGCACCACAGGTGCTCACAGGAAGGAGTTGCTCACTGGTGTGGGTCCCTGCAGTGGGTCTGGCGGCCAGTAACACCAACCCCTTTTCATCATGCCAAGTTCAGGCAGACAAAAGGTGAGGCACCTCACTTGACATCCCAACCCTGAGTGATGCCTCTGGATGCTTGCAAGAGAATGCGAGGAGCCCTGCACACACACGGTGTACATCTTTGGGTGCACCCTCACATCTTCCAGTAGCCCGTGGGGTAGGAGCTTCTTCAGCCAGATGCTGCAGCTCAGTTGCCTGGTTTAAAAGGCAAATTGTCATATCAGTCTGTGGATTTATCTGTCTTTTGTTCATTTTGATGCCTGGGGTGGCTGCAGCCTGGAGCACTGGCTTTCCTGTGCCCACTGCCCCCCAGCCCCTTCATTAACCCATACCTCTGATGCTCCTCTCCTAGCCCCTCCCACTGCAGGTGCTACCTCCCTTGGCCTTCACCAAGCCATCTGCTCCCCAAAAGTTTCATGGCAGAAGGGTCCAGCTCCTCAAGTGCCTCCTCTCCAGCCTCTAGCAGCTGCGTTCCTAAAGCCTCTCCCACCTGAAACCACTGGCTCCAGCTCCCTTCTTCCCACTGCCCCTTGACTTCTAGGCCCACTTGGACCACAGCTGTCCCCACCTTGGGATGGGAACACTGCTGCCTCTCCTCTGGAGTGCAGAGGAGCCAGGAAAGGAACAGAAGCTCCCAATGCCAGAGAATGAGTCCCCTGGAAGCATGCTGGGTCTGGAGTGGAGCAGGACCCCACCACATCCCATACAGCTGGGGTCCTGCAAGTGAGGGAGAGGGGAAGTAACTTGGCAGGTGAGCAAGTGCAGCTAGAGCGAAGGGGCTGAGTAGGTTGGTGCTTTGACCTTGGTGCTGGCAGCTGGCTTACAGGGCAGCTGTGTCAGAGGAAATACCAGCGAGTGCTCTGGCACTTCCTGGGATACCATCAGCTCCCCGCCTGCAATACTGGGGCAGAGCCACCACTTGGGCAGGAGCTTGCATGGCCCTGGATGCTGTGAGCAGTGCCTGATAACAGCCATCCGGGGCTGGTTTCTTTGTTCTGAGGAAGAGGAATGTCCTTTCCATCCTCACCTAATTACTTTCTTATGCAGCAGTGGAAAGAATGCTTTTGCCTAAACCTGACACGAGAAAATTATCAATGCCATAACCAAAGCAGCTGAGAGCCTGAGCAGACAATCCTGGAGCAGACTCACTCAGTGCACAAGTGGATTCCTCCTGCTTGGAGTTGCTGGGTCACCCCAGGGAAGAAGGAGACTTGCTGCATCCCCAGGGACCACACCTCCACAGGAGCCTGTGCTCCAGCCCTGAGGGGTGGTAGGGCTGCAGGAGCCTGTGCCTCCCTAGTGGGGCGAAGGAATGAGGTGTGCAAACCCAACAAAGCCATCAACAGCCCTCTGGTCCTCTGCAGCTGCCCTTGGCTGCAGTGGAGTCCTGCCCGGAGAGCAGACATCCCTTCTCAAATCAGCTTCGCTCCATGTTTACTGTAACCTCCCTGGAGCTGGACACAGAGCTCTGTCCAGCCTCCCACATGAAAACATTCCTTTGCTTTTCCCAGGATGTGGCTGCGCCATTTGATTCCACAAAAGTTCTGTGGCAGAGGAGGGGCTGGCAAGGGCACAAGGGGCTGCAGGCACAGGTGCCTGGGGAGGGGAGCAGCTGCATCCCCGATGCAGGTGGGTCATGGGCAGGTGCTTAGGCACAGACTCCCTGCCTCCCAGCCCTGTGGCTCATTCAGCCATTCCTGAGAACAAGCCCACTGGAAAACTTCCCATTTCTGGGGTGTGTGGGGAGTCACAGTGCAAGCTGGGGTTCAGCGTGCTGCTTAGCAGGGGCTCAGTAGGCAAACATGAAATACCTAATTTCTCAGGAACTCACACAGGTAGAGCATGGACAGGGCTGCTCACTGCTCAGATCAAACCTGCACCCAAGAAAGAGAGATCAGCAGTGGAGAGAGGATGGGGCAGCAAGCTGGTAAGCAGGGCTCAACAGCCTGGCCCCCATCAGCAGGCAGCACGGGGCTCCTCCAGGGGGGTGAGCTGCAGACCTGGAAGCCAGCACAGAAAGCAAGTGGCTTATCAGACCCTGCAGGGAAGAGGAGCAAGGCTGGGACGTGCTGATGGCGTGCCCCTTCTGACCTGCCATCCCCATGGGAGAGATGGAGCCGTGCTTGGGTAGCTGAGGATCCAAGCATGGGGCCAGAGGCAGAGTCAAGACGGGCTGTGCCCTGGAGAGATGAGCATGAAGCACATCTCCAAGCCCTCCCTAGAAGGGGCTCTTCAGGACTGTGCTTATGGGGGTCCCTCTGCACCAGGACCCCTCATGGCCTCATTCACCTACCCATTAGGTTCACACCAGCTCTGCATGACACCCTTGGTGGGGGTTAATACCTGTGAGCCACACTTCCAGAGCCAGTCGGCCCCCAGATGTGGCTCCTGGCACTGTATCCCTTAGATTAATTAGCCCCTTTTTTTCCTCTTCAGAAGGGTTCACAACCCACATGTGCTTCTTCCTCTGCTGAGAGCAGACCCCTAACACACTGCAGATGGGACACATTCCACAGATTCAGGAGCTGCCTGCAGCTCCTACAGAGGAAAAAGGAGCACTCACCCCATGCGGGGCTGAAGGGTAGGGGAAGGTTGGCCAGCCCCACCAGCTTAAAAATCAGGTTGTGGAGCCAGCCTTTTAGAGGTACAAGTCACAGCTTCTCGGAAAGTAGCCTCCCTCCAGAAGGGGGGACATGGCAGCCCTGGGGAGCTGGATGGAGGAACAACTTTGCAGCAGCAGTACACAAAGACTGCTAGAGAGGACCTCTGTAACCATGGACATCAGACAGAAAGGAGAAGCAGCTTCTGAATTTGTGAACACAGCCAGCAAATCCTCCATGGGCAGCATTCCCACCCCTAGCCTTTGCCATGAGATACACAGAGCTCAGCACACTTGTGTTTACAGCACCCAGGGAAGGAGATGTTCCCACCAGACAGATGAGCTACTCCAGCCAAGCACACAGCCTGGCCCTCCAGCCACCTCCACCCACTCTTGGTGCACCCCTCAGAGCCGTGGGGCACATCCCGGCCTCTCCCTTTGAGGAGGCTGCCAGCGGGCAGCTGAGCCGTGTAAGCAAAGGTTTGTTGTCAGAAAACAGAAGAGAAACTGTCCGGCAGCTCCTAGTCGAGAGCCAAAGTTTGCTGGTTTTATTGTTCCTTCTGCTTTCATTTAACAAGGACTATCTCTGAGATGGAAGGAGGTACAGACCAGCCAAGTGGGTGTCCCACAACTGGATTCCTTAGTCCTGCTGTTGTCCAAGCATGTATCCGTGCATCACCAAGGGCTGAAACCACACGCTGGAAAAGAGGTTACAACAGGAGATGAAAACATGCTGCTAGGAAGAAACCTGGAGAGCAGGACCAGATGGCAGAACCCAAGGGACAGGAGTGCAGAGTGAGGCAGAGAGGAGGTTGCTGTGGGCCACTGATGCAGAAAGGCTCTAAGTGAGGCTAGCTGCAGAGCACAGCTGGTTCCTTATTTATGCACCACACTATTTCAAGCCCCTTCAGCAACTCTTTAGGAGAATAAAAAAAAGCAAACCTTAGCTAGAATGGTACTCATGCAGAGCTACAGCAGCTCAGGAGAACCTGTCCATTTATAATTAATGATGTCCTGTTTGTGATGATCTGACTGCAATCTCTGCTCCCCACGAGGCTTGTCCGGCCTCTGCTTCTTCAATACCTGCTGCTGGAACTGCACAGGGCAGGGAGAGGAGCCTGGAGAGCAGGAAAGCCTGAGCATCCCCGAGGAGCATGGAGGCTGCCCCGACCAGGAAAACCAGTCCATCGTGCCTTCCCTGCAGGAGCAAAGCCTGCTCAGGACATCAAGCTGTCGAGTCAGCTGTCCTCACAAAGGGAGGTAAGGAAAGAAGGAAGCAGATTCTCATTTCCATCAAATTATTGTTACTTCCTCAAGACGCTCACCTTGGCTGCCCAGGCCAGAGGGAACTTGGACAAGCAGCCCTTCAGCCCATCAGCCTTGCATATCAGAGGAAAACTGATGATGGCCACATAGATCCTGGAATGGGTATGATCAGCGGGGCTGACGTTATATCTGTATTTTAGCTTGGTTACTCTGCCTTCCTGAAATTGCCAGCCCGCTCCCCATCACAGGATTTTAGGTGCTTTCCTACCAATCTGGGCACTGGAATGGCTGTGTGTGCAGTGATCTCAGCTCATTACAATGCAGTGATTTCAAGTGGATGTTTAGTTGCTTATTAATAAGTGAATCTTAGGGAACTGCAAAAAGTGGCAATTATTAGGTGGCATGTGTTAGAGCTGAAGTGGTCGGTCATCAAGCAATAGACTAGTTCATTGACACTTTACAGTCCCCTTGGGTAATTATTGGGATTAGGCCGAGTACCCAATTTCCCAGCTATGACTTCATAGGCTGGGAATCCAGCTCTCCCATGACATCCCAGCTCCAGAAGTCTCCTGCACCAGTTGCCCAGCTGACTCTGCTGTCACCTACTCTACATATAGGTGTGGCACACAGCCTTAAGAAAGTGCCCAGACTCTTAACAGGAAATAAGAATAATGAGGAATGAATGCTTGACAAGGAAATAAATACAGGGCAACTGCAGAGAAGACGAGCGAAGTCCCTTTCCATGCCACACCACATCGGGTCATCATCTTCTGAGGAAATCAAGGAGCTTGGGATGGGGAAGCACCCACTTCTCACCTGGACAGGGGCCACACCAGGCACAAAACATAAATTCATAACAGGATTACAGAGATGGCACTTAGGATTTTCCTGCCTCTCCCAGAACCGGGGTTGGAGCTCATGGCAGAAGCAGGGACAATGTAACCCTGCTTTCTCTGCCGATGATTACTTCCATCTCCGTGCTGAGTTCTGGAGTACACTTTCAGGCCATGCCTCTGCCTTCCCTCCCTCTCCCCTTCCTCTCTCTCGGCCCAGCTGAGTGGGCAAGGCAGCCTCGCACAGCTTCAGTGCACAGCAGGGCCAGCAGCCCAGGTGGCTGCCTGCACTTCCTTGAGGCTGGTGAGCCCGCATGGCAGCCAAGAAGGCAGCAGGCACCATAGAGGCAGGAGAGACCCTCTCTTTCCTCCATTCTAGAGCCTGTCCCTGTGCTTCTCTCAGCCCAGGGAAGCACGTCCTGGACAGTGGCAGGGTTGAAGGAGATACGGAGCTCCAGATGTCCTTGGGGAACATCCCTGCAGCATCATCAGGCCAGAATTGCCTGCTCCAAGGCTGTGTGGGCAAGGCCGGTTGTTCTGCCAATGACCAGGACCAATAAAACGGGTACAGCCAGCAGGAAGATGAACCAATACACAGACTGTACTGTAGACAAGAAGGACATTCCATGAATGATCGCTGGGGGTACAAACAGATCAATCAGCTGGTACATAAATGACGCCACCCCCAACGATCCCACAAAGGACGTAGCTCGGCCCACAACAGGTGGTACAAACAGAGACCCGAGGTTGCCCACAGTTGGCATGGGAAACAGCCAGACCAGCAAGCTGAACACATAAGAGAAAGGTGCCCACATAGTGACTCTCACCTGATCGGCCCGCGTTCACAAAGGTCTAAACAGACTGGGGCCCAGCTCCAGGGAGAGTCAGGAGGTCTGCCCTGAACCAGGAAGCTCTGGGGAGTGCACTCCACACACAGACACTCCTGACTCCCTGCCAGTGGTCCCAGCTTTTATCCCCAAGCAGACACCTGACCTTTGTCAACTCACTGCGGGACCCCTGGGGCTCATTTCCCTTATGGCTCTCCCTGCAGGGCCGGCCGCACCCTGGGGGGAAGCTATAAGGCAAACTCACCACCTCTTTATGAAGGGCTGTGGGAATCACCCATATGTCAACCTTAATTCGGGGCTCAGGGTTCAAACCCCAGCATTTCACCGGTCTACAGGCATCTCCTGCCACAGATGAGCAGGAGGAAAACAGGCAGGCAGGGGTACAGAGCAGGAAAGGTACTTGCATAAGCCAGAAGCACAATGTCAGGGCAGATGAAAATGAAACAACAGCACTAGCTTGCCTTATGGCCATGAGAAGTCACAAGAGGATGCTGAAGGCTCCTGGCTGGGCAGGAGCCTCCCCAGGTGCAGCAGAAAGGGCTGTCTGTGGGCGCCCCTCTGAATGCCACTTGGGTCTCTTGTCCCGTGAAGGGATGGAACTGACACAGCCCTTGGCTCTCCTCCATGTTGCCCCTGGCCTGAGTTACGCCTGCCTTGTGCCCACTTTCAGCAAAGGCAGCTGCCCTTAGGGCACGTGCTGCCTACCTTGTTGCTCTCAGTCAGGCTCTGCTTCCCTGCAAGCTTGGCTGGCTCTGTGGGGGCTCTGGAGGGTATGAACATCCCTGACAAAGCCTTTAGGCTACACAAATCACCTTGTGGCATCAGTGGAGTTAAAATCCTATGTGAGAGCAAGTTTAGGGTTTTGGGTGGTAGGGTAATAGACCACCAGCACAGGTCTCGTCTCCGAGCCTGCAGGCACCAGCAGCTTGTGTCCTACCTCATCCCTATCATCCATAAGCTTCCTACCAGCAGGCACTCAGATGGCTGGTGTCCCCCTCTCTGGCAGCCCACTGCTGCCCCTAGTACTCCCACTGGGGCTTCACCTCTCCCCAGCACAGCTTTTGGGAGCCAGATCCAGGCCCAGCAGCAGGACACCTTCCCCAGCCCAGAAGGACACCTGCTTTTCAGGCCAAAGGCACATGTAGTTTGGCTCAAGGAAGCAGCTGCTGGCAATGCCAGCAGGGAGCTGCTGGGACCTCCAGTGCCTCCCAGACCACAGAGCTGCTGGATAGGTCAAGGCAAACCACAGAAAATACCACAGAGGCTGGCGGCCAGCTCTAGCCCTGTGCTTTCTCACCAGAACAGATCCAAACAAGGCTGATGCGCCCCATGGGTGCATCCATGTTGCCCATACAACCAGGGCAGCCTCTTCTGAGATGGCTCCAGTGTTGCTAAGCAGAGGCTGGGGGCTGATGGATATTCTGGCTTGTCCCTTTCTTCCCTCACATTTTGACTCTGGGTTGTTGTGAACTATGTCTGACCTACAGCTCTCTGCCTCACCTGTCCCTGCCCCAGCATCCATATCCTATATGGCACCAGCCCCTTGGCCCCTGCTCAGCTCAAGCCTCCAGCTGGCTTTGGGGCCACTGCTAGAAACATTACAGCACACCTGTTCTTCAGATGAGTGTTTACAGCCAAGGCTAGCACATCTGGATTGTAAAATAGACATTTGGAAGTTTATCAACATGTTTCCAAACAGTCTGGGTACAGCAGAGGCTCTGTCTCGATGCTTTAGTGGAAGAAGCAGCTGGGCTGGAAGGATGGTTTGGTGCCCTTTTCACACCCTGTGCAAGCTGGGCTGAGACCCACACACGTGCACACCCCTAAAACTGAACTGCCTCTTCCTGACACTAGTGGTCCAGGAAGTCATGTCCGCGAGGCTCTAGGAGGGAAACAGGGAAGTGAAATCCAGTGCCCTTCCCACCCTGCAACCTGCTGATGCAGCTGCACCAAGTCTAGACTTCAGCCAAACACCCCCCAGAAACACTGCCTGCTCAGAAAATGGGTTGAGAATCTGCACCATATGCACTGGCAGGGGGTGGGGGATAACTGACTCCATTAGCTTGCTCCTGTGCAAAGCTCAGCCACCAACAGCCCCCAGGGCTTTTGCTCTCAGCAAAGTCCTGAGCAGCAGCAGCAGCAAGCTGCCACTAATGGTTTTGTCAGCACCAAGCAAATCTAAAGGAGCAACGTGGCCCACTGCCCTGAGTTTCACATGCACAGCCCCTCTCATCATATTAGTTTCTCAGATGTGCAGCTCTCACACCCATACTCACAACAGACCTCCCACGCAACCGTTCAGCAACATACTCTGATTTTGGTCTCTTCCCAGTCATCCCTCGCCAACAGAAACACAGCTGAAACTTCGTGATGTGAGCAACGCAGAGGCAGGAGATGCAGAAGACCCATAAACTTGACAGAGCAGGAGGCAGCTTTGCCTCCAGCATGCAGGAGAGCTTTGGTAACATGGTGGTGGTTGCTTCCCACAAGACCTTCAGATGGCTTAGGTCTAAGTTCACAGCAGCTGATTAACTATCCTTCTCCTGATAGTAAAGCAAAGCAATGCTAGATACAGATGTGCTCTCTAAAACTGCTCCTCCCCTCATTCTCACCCTGCAGAAGCCTGGCTGGTAGCTGGCAGATCTCCTCTTGTCTCCTTCCATTTTGCTGGTCTACCCGCAGGTCCCTCTCTAGCCCACATGTTCTCAGTAAAATTGAGCTACCTCTTTAGAAGCACTAATTCAAAGTGGTTCCAAGCTCAGAGCACTTCATTGGGTGAAGGTGGGGAGAGACAAGGGTGTGAAGGTGTAACACCAAACCTTCAAACACTGTACCTGCAGCAGTGGAGATGCAAATGCATTTCTATAGTACTTTGCACTTGGTCAGACTCTTTGTCCTTTATGTATCTTACGTTTCATAAGCCTGGTGCTGGGACTGCAGGGATCCCAAAAATTCCCACAAATAAGAACAACCTGACTTAGGTGAACAGAGGGAGCATCAGCATAGAGAGACCTGACAACTTCTAAACAAAGTCCATGACAGCGGGGCCAGGGCACTGCCCCACAGTGCTGATGCTGGGACCTGAGTTCAGTGGCTCTGATGTAAGCTTCTCCTGTGATCTCAGATGAACCACCTAGCTTCAGCCCTCAGGTACAAAGTGAAAAGAGACCACGCCACACACCCACTCTGTGTTTGCCCATATCCCTTGCTGGGCCCTCTGGCACTAGAGTGAGCCTTGTTATGTAGAACAAAGGGCATACTGTAGGAGAAAACCTCTGAATTCATGTGGGATCTGTACACATGCCAATGTTTAGGGAAAACAAACATGTTTAGCTGCACCTACCACTGAGCACGTATAATGTCTGAACTCCATGCTAGGGCCAAGTTTCCTACTGGATGCTTCTTCCATGGGACCTGGAGAGCCTGCGAAGATGCTAGCAGCAGTTCAGAGTGAGAGGCACTGTAAGACATGACAGAGGAGAACAGGTTGGAAAATAAGAAAAGGGGATTCAAAACATCATTTGGATCTTACCAAGGCAAGTTGCCCTCTTCGTCTGGATGTACCAGTGGGCCCATCTGCACAGACCATCCCTGACAGAGGAGGCAACGTAGCTGCATTTCTCAGTAAATTGAGCTGGTCACCTCTACGCTTCCAGGTCACTGGGTTTGCTGTGTCTTCCTTCTCCCTGGAGCATAAATCTGACCCCCACTCCAGGCACTCCTTCCCCAAAGCAGGCAGGTCCTGCTCGTGACAGCTAGAGCTTTGTTCAGTGGCTGAGCCAACGCTTCCTCCTGAGGGAGAGCGTAACTCCACAGAGGTAAAGGTCAAGTGTGCTCTTCTCAAAGCTGAGGATTTGCCTTTGTCACTTAATCCGGGCTGAGATCTCAGACCCACCTCAGAGCCTCTCCCACGGCTGGGAGTACAGCCTTTGCAAGCAGAAACAGCATCACGTCTGGGCACAGGCACAAGGGGAGAGACCAAACATCTGCCCTTTACCACAAGCCTTTGGGGCACCCACAAGGAGGCAGCTAGAAAAACAAACCCCCAACAGATACTTCATTGCTATTTTGTGAAAAAACGCTGCCCTTGCTCCTACCAGTTCAGGCTGAACACCAGAGACAGCCAAGTGGTTGTTGGTGCCCGAGTTCCATGTTGCTTTGCAGCCTTGCCTCTTTGGGGGAGGAGTGGAAGCAAGGCAGCTTCACCACCGCAGTGCCCAGAGGGGGCAGCTCAGGTCACTTCCAACAGCCCTCTGCTGTGCCCAGGCGTGCTCCCACTCTGCAGGGATCAGCCACAGCCCTACAAGGAGCCGCATGGGCAAGAGAGTGATGAAGGACCCCTTTGCTCTGGTTTCACAATGAAAGTGAGGAGGAAGCCAGCTCCTACTATCCTCACCTCAGCCAGCCATGAGCCTGCCAGCCACAGCCAAGCACAGGTGGTCCTCGCAGTGGACTGTATCCCCTGGTGCTTTCCCCCACAATTACAGACAGGCTGAAGTGGAATAGGACCTCTGGAGATGGTCCCATCCAGCCCCCTGCTCAGGCCAGGATGCTCAGGGCTGTGTCCAGCTGGGTTTTTGAAACTCACAGAGGATGGAGGCTCCACAGCCTCTGCGAGCAGCCCACTGCAGTGCCATTCACTCTGATCTGACCTCTAACACAGGTGACCATCACCTTTGCTGCAAGGGTTTTTTGTCACCAATGGAGGAGCTGGGGGTGCCTCCCTCGGGGACATGACACCCACAGACCCTCACAAAGCTCTTGGCTGCAGTCCCCAAGGGGGTCCATCAACTCCCAAGTTACAGGGCTGTGTTCAAAAGGCTAAGCCTGTGGCAAAGGAGGGTGTCCCCCTCACTCACAGTGACCACGCAAACACAGCAATAGTGGATCCAGCCCTTGCTGTTTCCCTCCATTTCTTGTTTTCTGTCCAAGGCAACTTAAGGAGCATGGGGTGAGTGGGGCGGGGGGGGGGGGGGGGGGGGGGGGGGGAAGGAGGAGTTGTAGCAGAGGACATCATTTGGCAGAAAGACTTTATTCTTTCAGAGTTAGCTGCCTCCAAGATTGAGGATTAACCCTGCAGCTCCTCCATAAACACCAAACCCCCCACAGCCATCAGCCCCCACCAGCTCCACAGGTCCATGAGGATCCCAGGCTCACAAGACTGTTTTCACAGATCTGTGCCATTTCACCTCCCAGTGATTTTCTGGTTCTCATTATCTCTGCAGAGCTGATGACACTTAGACATTTCATCTCTCTGGAGGTTCTTTCTGGCATTTTGAGCCTGATTTATGCAATGCAGCCATGGCTGTCCTGGTCACCAATGCTCACCTCTGGCTTGTTAACACCCTGGCTGCCCAAGGACCCTTCCCCTCTCACTGGCAAATCCAAACCAGGCTGAACCTCTGCACCCACTGGAGTTAAAGCCTTGGCAGCTTTCTCTTCCTG
>NW_008618469.1:11805-40735 GCF_000691845.1 Merops nubicus
TTCCCTCTCATTCACTGCTGGTCATTAATCAATGCAACCCCTTTCCATGGGGGACCTACCTCCACAGCCCCAGATCTGCCCCTGCAGTTGCCAGGGGAGATCCCAGGGGTGGGCACTGAGCAAGAGCAAACCCATTTAGTCATCAGGTAAGGCTACCAATAACCTTAGCCTGGTCATTAACCCCAGCTGCCTGGAGGACATCACGAGCTCAGGGTCACTCCCCAGCCCAGCAGGATGCTTCTAGTGGGGCAAGTGGCCTCTTCCCCAGCCTCAGATCTTCTGCTCTTTCTAGAAACCAGTTCAGAAACACAACAGTCTGACATCTAAACAGCTATTAAAACTTATCACTGCCTGTTCCCAGAGGCAATTCCAAACCCAAAGTACAGCTACAACACATGTATATCTGTTTGCAACACCTCATTGGAGGAACTAAAGAGTGACATTGATACTGTACTTGGGACACGATGACAACTGCTTCCATCTAGCCAAACAAGACTGAGGCCAAGGCTGGTCCAGCCTACTAAATGGTGCTAGAGATTCAGGCTGGGCATCTTACCAAACATTACAGTGTAGCCCCTCTACGTGGCCTCCTAGACATCTTTGCATTCACAGGCCTGGCGACCTTTCCAAGCTTCTCTCCACCATCCTGCTATTTCTTTTCAGGCTGTTTCTCACTCCTTGTCCACACGACCTGCACAAGCTGTTTTGCAGGAGGAAGGAGCATCACTCAGGAGCTGTCTGCATCGTACCTAATGCAAGGTGGGGTGAACTGCCTCTGTAGGGCAAACCTTGCACCTCCACGTGGTACTCGGACGCATCTGCCTTGCTTGTGTTATGGGAAGAGCCTGTCCTCTGTCCAAGTCAGGCGCTGCTGTCACCTGGAGGGAAGGGTGACAGCGCCATAACCTGGATAGCCTGCACATTCCCTCTGAGACCTTTGCAGCACTCGCATCCAGCCAGGCCTGCCGGGGAGGAGGATAAACAAGGGCAGCTGGACAGGAGCCCTGCAAGTCAGCCAGGCCTTCACATACTGGCCACAGAATTTGCATCTGAAGCTGCTAACAAATGAGGTGAAGGAAAAGTCTGGAACGAGGACCAAGTCTGGTCGTGGTTTGAGTCCTGACTCCAAAGCAGTTGGTGCAGCCTGGCAGGCAATAGAGAACTCAGCTGTCCCAAACACCCTTGCTGAGCTGAAACTTCCTCCAGCATGGGCCAAGAGTGTTGTTCCACCTCCTTAAAATCCTGCAATGTGGTAAAATTACAGGTAAGGAAAGGACCCCGTCCCCCTCCCAGAGCAGACTTTATGCATCCAGAGTTGGGGAGGGGGGGGATGGCAGAGTCAGGACAGCACCTGCTTAAAATGGTTTGCAGTGATTCACAACTGAGCACCCCCCTCTCAACTCATAGGCCCCAAAACCCCAACAACATGTCATCTAGAGCACAAGGGTTCCTCGGCTCTCACTGTGCCACGAGCTCCCCTCATAACGAGTGCCCCTTCCTACTTTGCTTACAGAGCTGGGGCAGGCTCTCTTCCAACTGGATGCGCTCCAGAAACTCCACTGAGGTCCAGGGAAGGAAGCAGGAGGTGCTCGAAGTGGTGGGAGAATGGACACGGAGGCAAACACTCAGGGGTTAGGTGGCACTGTAAGAACCCAGTACCTGTGGATTTTGGAGTGAGAGGTACCATGGGGACAGGCCTTTCTATTGCTACAACTCTGGAGATTTCCCTCCATCTGCCTTCCCACCATCTGCTGAGGCGACTGCAAGGGAGAGGAGGTTTGCAAGGGTCATTCTTGGGCCAAAGCAGATGGAAAGGACCTGCTGTGAGCATTTTACTAGAGATGGGCCAGACAGCTGCAACGTGCCCCTCGGCCCCGCCGACGGGTCATTGTATCATCCAGCACACAGAGAGTACCAGGGCCAAGGGAGCTGGCTCACAACTGCTCACGCTGCACTGGAGGCTTGCTTGCAATGTCAAAGGCTCTGCAGCTGGACACAGGAGAGAATTAACAGGCTGTTGAAGTCCTTCATCAGAGGCCTGAACAAACAGACGCTGCCAGGAGCTGGTCTCTCCCCCTCCTGGGGACCTTCCTTCTGGTCAAAGGTGGTTTTTCACAGCGCTCCCCGATGGGGAGAACTAGCAGCACCTTTGTTTGCTACACAGAGCTCCAGGGCCTTCTCCTCCTCCTGCAGCTTTGAACCTACTCCAGACTTCTTGGGCCTGCAGGCCTCCAAACCTGGCCTGCTGCAGACCTAATTAACTCCCTTGTTCATCTATGGTCATTTGTCGCTAAAGCAAATAATTGGTGCACAGAGGCAGCAAGTCCTCGGGTGTGCTCACATGGACCTGACTGCTCCTTTTGGTCTGCTGGGGAAGCCCTCTCCTACTCTCCAAGGGGGCCCAGTCCTGCTTTGTGGCCAGCCACTTCAGGATCCTCTACAGAGAGCACACTGACTCCCTGTTTCCAGCATGCTCCCTCGGTACCTTTGCAGCCATTAGAAGACACCAGTCTTCTCAGGGCATGACACCTCTGGATTCAAGCAAGAAAGTTTGTCTGAACTGTGGACTGCACCCCAACCCCATCTCCCTTGCTAGCACCGAGATGCCCTTTGGGGTTTCTCATCGCTGTGTTTTGTTTGCACGGTTGCTCATGCACATGCGCTCAGAAGGCCCCAGCTTGGTGAGAGATGTGGACACCAAGCCCGGCAGTGATGCTGCCACACTAGTTTCCCCCCTCATTGGTACTCACTCAGGTTTGCACACAGCCAGATGCATGCAAGAAGTACATGACTCCACTTTACACCCCCACTCCCGATGTTCCCTCTCACCCCTGGCACCACAAGGATGGAAAACTGCAGAGACTGGCAAGACCCCTTCACAGGAGGATACCTGGGCAGGATTATCCCAGGACTCCTGGACCAAACAGGCAGCTCCTCAGCCTTTGGAAACCTCCCTTGCCTTTGTTCCTTGGCCTTCTAGGGTTGGGGGAAGGGATCCAAATGAACATGTTTTGTGCTGTTCTTCTTAATAGGGTGTTGTGTAACACAGAGGGAAGTGACTACACCGGCGACCCCAGCTGAGAACAGAGACTTTAATCCTGCTGCCCAGGGAAAGCTTGGAAAAAAATATCTACATCTGTTCTGTTGCATTAGGCTTATGGCTCAGAGGCTGACAGCTGACCCTGGCTGCTCATGATGCCAAGGTATGGCCCCTGCCAAATAGTGCCAGGGTAAACTACCATGACTGATTAGAAAGGCAAAATGCAGCCAGAAAAAGCTGGAGAGTCAGCTTTCTCTGTGTAGGTTTCTGGAGAAGGGATAAGACTAAGCCACAGTGCATCAGGGCACTTTGTCTTCTCTACTGCCACACTGGTAAAGAAGCAGAGAAGGAGCGAGAGTGGAAGAGAACAGGGCAGGGGCTGAGATGCAGGGAGAGGGGTGAAGGTGAGCAGGCAAGGAAGAAACCACAGCTGCATCCACCTCTCTGTAGGGCTCACCAGAGATGGGCTTCAGGAAATGACACTCCTTCTCCCCTCGAACCTGTGCTAGGCTGAGGCCATGGAGAAAAGAAGGCGCTCTTGTACTTACAAGCAGGGTTCTTGGCTCGAGAAGGGTGCAGGGCAGCTGTTGGCCTCGCAGGGCAGTGTGCACTCTCCTTGCTGTGAGCCTCCCAGCTCTGGGACATGTAAGAACACAAGCATGGGGCTCCCTGACCCAGCACCACAACACAGCTCTCTTCCAGGCCACTACCTCATACCCATCCAACAGCTCAGACAGGAGTATAAAGGAAACAAGCTATCTAGGGAACAGGACAACGCTACCGAAATTTGGCTAATAGCAGACACCTAGATGCTTTGGAAACGTGTCAAAGACTTCTCACCATATTTGGTGAGGCTCTACAGCCACAGGGCACAAGGGAGAGCCCCTTCTCTGTGCAGCCATCTGACAGGCTCAGCAGGAGGCTGAGGGTGGCCCTCTCCTAGACGGGAGAGAATTTCTAGAAAGCCATTAACCTCCAAGTTCTGTGAAGGATCTGCCTGTTCCTTATTCAAGTATTAAATTGGCTCAACTTTAATTAGCATTACATCTATGGCAGGATTAAAGCAGATTCTGCTTTCCTCTTCCTGCCTAGAGCCACCAGCTGCTAGGTCAGCACCTGCACAGGACAGTGGCTAGCTTCAAAAGAAGCAGAAAACCTGCTGCTTTCTAACTCCTGCCTGTCAGAGGCACACTTTGCCCTGAAGCAGGAAGGTTTGTTTGCTTTGTATCTTATTAAACCATGGATGTTTTAATTGTCCACATCCATGTCACACTTTTATCCACCTTTAGGAGGACAGGGAGGAAAGCTCTTGCTTTCTTCAGTACAACTGTGGAGCAGAGAGCTTTGATTAGCCACACGCTTGTTGCCTTTCAATCCCTGCTAGCTGTTGCTTTGACCTTATTTGACAAGAGAAAGAGATCAGGAGGACTTGTGTGGTCTTCTATCCATCTCCATAGGCTACCTATTCACACAATCCACTGTTGTGGTGAGCAGAGCCCACCCTAGGCAGGGATCGGCGTGCGGAAGATCTCGCGATGTAACGGAAAGCTCAGACTGCCCACGAGGGGCCTTGTGGGTGTGGCTTGTCATAGATAAGCAATTGCAGCTGCGCAATAAACACCATTTGCAGCATCCTTCACATTGAAACCAGTGTCTGTGATGGTACCCAACGGCAGAGGGTGGGTGGCAGCTATCCCGGGGATCGGGTGTCGGTAACGACAATCCTAAACCTCCCGCACTAAACTGAGTGCTTGAAGAGCAGGGATGCTGCTGAGAAACACAGCCAGAGAGATGTCTTCTGATCTGTGAGCATTTCTGCACTAGAATCTAAAGATGCCTCTTGGGTCCAACACTACCAGTCTCAAGAGTCTTTACCACCTTCATCACCTCTGCCATTGATGTTTGACCTGGTGCCTTTCCCTTCACTCCTTACACTGCTGGGGAGGAGATCCATCAAGGTCAGAGGCTCAGGGCTGAGCTGGCTCAGAGGCACCTCAGTAATGTGTTCGGTACGCTGCTCCTCTGAAACCCTGCCACTTCACACTTAAGTTACTGCTCAGGAGAAGGAACCAGAGGGGCTGAGGCATAGCAGAACCAACTCCTAGAAGCATATCCCCAGACTGCCTTCCAAAGCCACTTCAAACAGGCTACTGACACTGCTAACTACAAAGTGAGAGCTTAGCTGGGCCAAGCCACCTCTACTCAAAACCAAGCTGATGTGGAGTGTGCAAGGCAGGCACTGCCTTTGCAGGGACCCCTTAAGAACAGTTGCCTCCTCAGGGTGGCAATAGGGTCTGTTTTCCCTTCTGGAGCTCCTGCTCTGCTCCAGTCACCTACTGCAGCTCATCCTAGCTCATGTCAACTTCCACTCCCTCAGGCTCTCTGGGAAGGTTAGTGATGCCTGCAGTTAATAAGAAGTCCACTTCATTATAATGAGGCCTAAAAAGAGAATAACAGCTCTCTCTGTGCATCAGCTCAATTCTGCTTTCCTGGTCAATGCATTAAAACTCTACTCTTGAAACCTGGTGACTAATCTGTGCCTCAAAGCCTGGGGGAACACATATAATCTGGTTAGTGTTACGGCTGTTTGTTCGTATTAAGAACATCATTCTCACCAAGCTATTTGTCCTGAGTCTCCTGAGAGCAAGAACTGCAGGTTAATCATGAATATGTAAATCCAGCTTCCTTTCATGCATTTTAAATATGTTTCCTGTTGGAAAACAGAAGAGGAAGGGAGACTGATGCAACAGGGACTTGTGCCAATGCCGGGGATGCTTCCTAGGTGCTCAGTTCTCTCACACACTTCAGTTTGGGGACTAAAAGCACAGCAAGAGAATCTGCCAGCCAGCTCGTTTGCTAGACTAAGCGGTCTGCTGAACAAAACAAAACCCCAGACAACAGCAACCCAAACTACAGCATTTCAAGAGAGCTCAAGTTGGCCAGTCTTAAACCTGACCAATTCAAGCTGACTATCGGTCCCCCTCTGGTGGCCAAGCAGCCGCAGTCACCTGTCGCAGAACGAGGCTGCTGCATTGCTACCTGTCCTTGTGCTGAGGCACCTTGAGCATCCCCGAGCTCCGCACCACCTTTAGCACCCTGAGCCCGGGGCAGCGGGGCTCCGCTCGATGGACTGTCGGGCAGCACAACTTCAGAGCACGGAGCTGAGTCAGGGAGCGTGGCACAACTGGGCAGCAGGACAGATGGCATGCAAGTCTTCTAAAAACGAAGATTCACTACCAGAATAGCCAACATCTACCTAGTGCCTCCAGTTTGACAGCTTTAGGGGTATCTACAATTAGGCACTCGATTTTTAATAGCCATCCTGTGTAGCACTAGGAGCTCCCATCTTTAAACAGGGGCCCATTGTGCAAGGAGCTATAGACCGTTTGGACACAGAGACTGCCTACTCTTTAGAGTGAGGAATGAGGTGGAGAGAAAGGACAGAAGATGAACAGGAAGAGAGTGAGCAGGAGGAAACAACACTGGTCAGCATAAAAGATAACAGTCAGTGAGATGCTGTCACTGGGTGAGGACAAGCAACACAAAGACAACAGTTCAACATCTAGAAAACACCAAGGCAAGTTTTTTGTACTATAGTTTTTAGTTCCAACAATTAATACAATTGCTGCCAGCATATTGTTTGTTGATCCCCATATAAATGGGTCTAGGAGAGGGAAGGCTGCATACTCCTGCCAACTTCTCTAGTCACAGACAACAAAAAGGAGCTGCCAGGTTTCCCTAAGTAGGAGCCTGAAACTGCTCCACACCAACAATAAAGGCCTCTACAAATCTGAGCTAGCCTCTACACAGCAAACCACTTTTCCAGACATATCTGAAACCCCTGGAGCTGGTTTCATCATCCGCTAAGAGGACTGCAGAGAATTGTATTTCCTTGTGTTTCTTCACCCACTGCCATAAGCAGCACTATCTCATCTTGAGGCAACTATGCTTCAGCTACTGAAGCACAGGAGAGCCGTAAGCAGCTGTTCTTTCTGGTAAGAGATGAGATTTTTAACATTACTCAGAAAATTGCACAAGTTCACAGGCCTTCAGAATCGCTAGCATAAATCCCTAAATTAAGGTATGAGTACGCGCCAACACACTTCTTGCAGCTTATCAGAGAATTGCCCCGAGAGGGAGAAAAGAATTTTGTTTTGGCCACTGCAGTCACTCCCCCCAAACCACCCAAACTCACTCTGGCCTTCACGTGCCTCAGAGAAAACTCTGGAGCAGCCTTAGGTCAATTCCAGTTTCTCCATCCATCATAAGGTGCAAGAGTTCTGCTTCCTTCTTGTATTCATTGCAGGTTTATACCAAGCTGAGAGGCTTGGCTCTTGGCCTCACTCCGCACTTCAAAACCTGTGTGCAGCTGCCCACACCTCAACATACTGTGCAGCACACCATTGCTGCAGGAGAGTAGCTGGAAAAGACTGATTGGGAATTTTGGGTGAACTTCAGCTACAGCTGTTTTGTTTTACTGCAAAAAAAGTTATAGCAAATTCCATCTAAAAATGAACACATTCATGCAGTAACGCCTCCCTCCTACAATCAAGTTTCATGCTCTGGAGAGGTGCCAGGTCAGTCGGACACAAGATGGTAGCAGAACAGCCAAAACCATACAAAACATAGTAATTCACTTTGGAAACTAGGAGTTACAGCCTGGTTCAACTGACCAACTCAGCCATAACACTGTGAAAGCTAGAAGAGATTCTATCCAAATCAAGCTTCATTTCCCCATTTTCTCATCCACATATGTGAAGAAATTCCTTCTCTGTAGTTCTACAACTGAGGCAAAGAGAAAGCTGAACAGAGGAACTGAATGCACAAAAATCCCATTTCCTAAGCAGCAAATCTTGACACGTCAGGTTGAGTGGCTATGTATGGAATCAAGGATCCTAAGACAGGTGCTGGAGTCACAAGCTGGGGCACGTAGGATTGCAGCATGAAGTGCATGGGCATGATTTCTTTCCTAGCCCCAAGTCCATGCCAGGATAAATGAAGGCTGTGGAGTCAGCAGCAGGTCACAACTCCCTCTCCAAGACATCACAAGAGACTGGATGGACAGTATGGGCAGCTAAATGATATCAAACATCCTGCAAACAGAGGCAGAAACTTTAGAACCTACTTCATGCTAAAGTAATTCAGCATGCTTAGAAGCCTCCTTCACACCCAAACAGATAGAGTTTCTGCAAACACCATTCCAGCTTGGCCCCTTTCCCATGAGTAATACTGGTACAGCATAAAAAGACATGTCCACTTGGTTGGTTGTGTATCTTTTTGCGCATGCTGTTTGCAGACAAGGTCACCCACCTTATAGTGCCCTGACCCAAACTCCAGCAGCTCTAGACTCCCTCTCTCTGTGTTTTCCAGGGAACACTGGAACATTAGTTTCTGGATTCTTCATAACACTTAAAAATGCTTTACCTAACCTCTGTCTTCTGAGTCCAGCAGAAGAGAACTTTGATTCCAGAAGCAGCTTCTAATTAATACCATGACCCCGCACAATGCTACCGAGGCAGTTCCTGAGACTCAACATGCGTTGTTCATTCTTTTCTTTAGCTAGTGCTCATGGCTGGAAAACCAGAATCAAGGCTAGATGCTGGTTTCATAACACACTCATGATATGCCTAGTTAATATAGTGGAACACACAGAGCCAGGCAATGCTACATTGGCTGAAGATGGGCTAAATCTTTGTACAGCCCGGGAAACGGTGTTTTCATTCTTTTACAGGCAGCAATGCTAATAGGCACTGAATCATGTTGCAGAATCTTCTCAAGTTTGAGAGTTATGACTTTAATCTTTAAACTAAAAAATAACTTAAAAAATAAAGTCTAAGGAACACCAGTGATAAATGGAATGCTTTTTGTCAGAGCTGGGAACAGCTCACAGTCAGAGAAACTGGAAAGCAAGGAGCTGTCAATTTACTGATTCCTCCTGTGTTTTTTAGCAGACACTTAGAGGTACATTGTTTCTACCCTGCAAACGGAACCTATTTTGTATGGCTCAGAAAGGAGCAAAGGGCTTTTCTCCTGGCTTCCTTCAATCCTCTTGACAGTACAGTGAAGCACAAGCAATACCAATACCTGCCGCTCAAAGAGTCAGGTAATACACAGCAAGATGAAAAAGTAATTGCACCAACTGCATTATAGAAGTCCTTGATATACTTTCCAGCATTACCAGCTGCTTCAGCACACTTCCCAGCTTCCTGCAGAGAGGCCTCATAGTAGCTTGCAAGCGCCAGCCAAGTCCTGCCTCTTCCCAGAAGAGGCTCACAGCTCCTGGGTTCAGTCAGGCACCCTGAAAGGCTGCAGGTGAAGAATTGTCCTCTCTCCCTGCTACAGCAGACCTCAGTGAGACACCCAAAAAACCGGTGAAGTCCCTTGCTCACAGACAGCATTAACCAATTTTGTTGATTCCCTCTGTACAGCCCCGAAAGAATGCTTAGCTGAGAAGGCAGCATTTTTAAAATATTTTATTTATCATACAAACTATTTACAAAATCGGCTACTACAACCACAGGCTTCCAAATTTTGGCTGAACTCTGCCTGAAATTCACCAGAGGGAACTAGGATTTGACCTGTACCATCCACAGCTCCTGGTTTCTAAAAACATGCAACATGGCCTGCAGGTGCAGACTGAAGACTGGCCCCCTGCACCTCAAAGTGGCTTCAGAAAACGTGGAACCTGAGATGATTCCAGGATCCTAAAGATTTCTACAGAAGGGCCTCTATTAAGTGGGAACAAATAAAGGGTAAAAAGAAGTAACGAGCCTCTGCCAGAAGTAACATACAGCATAGGTGACCAGAGCACATCCCCACTGCCAGTGTTAAGGGCAGCACAAAAAGTGACTGTACTGGGAAAGGGTATAAAGCTAGAGACAAGTTTAGAAACATTGTGATGGATCTCAGCAACATGGGACCAGCTAGGGGACTGTGGAAACAATGAGGATGGGTTTAGTTGACTAAGAGCACCCATCACAGTTCTGACTGCACTTGTGCTAAGAAAAAAGTCCTCGGCATCTGCACAGCTGCTGGGAAGCACGGGGTGCTGGCTGCAATACAGTAAGAAGCGCTTAGGAGCTTTTCCCAGCAGAGCAAGATTGCCCAACATCCAGCTGCTTCATCCTCAGAATAAAAAAGTCCAGCACAATAGAAGAAGGGAGAAGATTCCTGAGGAAGATGTCATTGGTGGAGCTGGCCCACGGCTACAAAGCTGAAAACATCCTCGCCAGGTGAGACTGCACGAGGCTGCAACGTGGGAACAGTGCCAAGCTATGCATCCCAGCAAGCAGGAGTTAAGCCAAGCACCGCTGCCTCCTCTCAGTCCCTGGAGAAAGCAGTCAAGTGGTGGCATGGAGAACACAGGAGCTGTACCTCCACTGACCATGGAAACCATCTGCAGTGTAAATAAAATGGTACTCTCCACCCAAAGGAGGTCAGGACCTTGCAGAATGGAGCCTGCACTAAGAAAGAGAGAACAGCTACTACTGAAGTGATCTGTCAGAGTGCAACGGTGAGCAACTCTCAAGCTGGCAGCCTCCCAGCACCTTGGTGCCAGCAAGGGAATGAATTCACAAGGCAAAGAAAACCCCCTGAGTAGTCTCAATGCTCAGCTAGCTGCTTTTTGGCACCAAGATGGCTTTTTTTTTTTTTTTCTGTACAGAAATAACACAATCAGCCCAAGAGATGGCTAAGATGCTGCCTTAAAAACATTCTCTAGATGGAGAATGTTTTCCCCAAATTCCCAGTCAATTCAACTAAGCTATACACACTTACCTTAAAATATCTATACTGGGCAGAAATCTGCCTGGATCAGCTTGAGGACAGCAGAAAGGGGCTGAAGAAGATGATGCAACTTTTTAAGCTAATATAGTGTTCTAAAATTAGCTCTGGGATGCCAGTCTGAGACTCCATTCCGGAAGAAATCCAGCAATTCCATAAGCCCATGAAAGCTTACATTGCAGTTAGTAGTAATGCAGTGTGGGAGGTGATGGAGTTGTGCAGTGGGCTGTGGATGGGAGTCTGGACAAGTGTGGGGGCCAAGGCAAGAGCACAGAAGAACTCGTGATTGGCTGACCCTGGGACAGGCTGATGGACAGGCTGACGTGATCCCTGGGACAGGCTGACTTGATCCCTGGGACAGGCTGACGTGCTCCAGATGCAGAGCAGAGAACTTGCTCTGCATGGTCAGTGTGTAATTTTGGCATTCGAGGACAGTGAGGAACCAAAGAAGAGTCCAGAGGAGCAATTAAGATTTGTCACAATTTGCTCATAAAAAGTATATAAATCGCACCTGTGTAAAAAATAAAGGTCTAGTCTCGGCTTCACTCCTGAACTGGGTCCGTGCAATCAGTTGCCACGATGCGGGTTTCTTGCACTTTGACTCCTGCCCGCCTTTGACTCCTGCCACAAACTGTCTAAGGGACTGCTGAGAATGTAAAAGATGCTAAATTTTGCTTCACTGAGAAGCTCATCAAGATTTGCAGATTCTCCTTCCCTTTATTTCCCTGGGAAGAGCTGAATGGACCATGAGCAACAACAGACCCCAATCATAAGCCTACTTCTCACGCTGGTTTGCCCACTTCTCTCCTCACAAGCCACACAAGGGTGAGTGCTGACTGCCAAGTGACTACATGAGTGAAGTTCTAGTTAACATTTTGTGCTGGCAAGCTAGCAGCACTGAATGGAACAGAAGGAAAGGGAAGCTGAAGAAGGCAGAAAGACTGGGAGGACAGAAAGCCAAGCTGCTATCCAGGTACCAGCACCCCTTTGGAAACTCTGTCTGAAACGCAGTAGAGAAAGACAAGCCCCAGGCTGCTGCATGATAGAGGTAGAAGCCAAGACCCAGTGGGATGCTGGGGTGGAGATACCACGTTCTGCCCAGTACCATCACCCCAAAACCAAACGCAAGCCCAGTGCATACTGTCTCTGCTTACTGACCTGTCGCTGCTACTACATAACATAGGTACCCTGAAGGTGGATGTGGGCTTGGCGCATTGGTGCTCAGCTTTGAGGGATCACACCCGTGCCCATACTCTCTCTCCTGAGGAAGGGAAAAAGCAAGGGCATGGGACATCTTCCTGTGCAAGATCAACTGTCAAAAACATTCAGTGGAGGAGAAACTCCTCTTCCAGTTCATTTGCAGAGGCTCATTACCAGCCACTGCTGGAGAAGGACGCTTCTGCCGCTGGGCCCTGGGCGGAGGTAGTACAGGATCACTGTCAGGGCCAGCACTTGTGCTCCAATGAGATTGTTCTCCCCTTTGGGTTACTCCCTCCAGTGGATGCTGTCCATTTTTCTCTGTGGCACAGGCAACAACAGCATCCAGAGAAAGATCGAGAATGATAACCAGGAACCTTTCTGGGTCAGGTGCTTAAAGGATGGATGACCCTATACTCTTCATGAGTCATAGAGTTAGATGAGCTATCAAGGAGCATCACTGGGGGAGCTGAGCCAAGACATGGAAAGTTACTAAGGCTTCCCGTGAGTCATGTTTCCAGCAGAACTCCATCCTGGTCTTCTCTCTTCCTCCCAGAGAGCTATGATAAAGGCAGCTCAGCAGATCTCCCGTACCTCACCCTAACGCCTGCTTATGAACTTCATCTTCTCACAGAAGGTTGGGTGCACAGGGTGCACGGATATCAAGTGCAGTATCTCCTCGATGAACGCACCACAGTCCTTTTGCTGTTTCAAATTGAAACAAGGGGAGAATGAGGGAAAGGGAAAAGATGAGCTCTTGATGACATATCTGGAATACGGAAAGGCCACATCACATCTTCTGGATGATAAAGTCCTTAAACGGAGTCTTTGCTCTGCTTCCATGCCCACACGAAGGGAAGGAGAACAAGCAGAGGACTGAACCTGGGTCTTGCCACAAAGAGGCAGGATGCTAAGTGGTCTCCTGGAAAGGGGAAGTCACAGCATGCCAAAGCCCTCACAGCCCTCGCTGATAGCTAGCTGCAGCATCTTGTGCACTTCTTCATAGGAGTCATAAGTAGGGAGGCACAGCTGGTTAAAACTGTAAAACAAAAGAAAAATTGCATTCAGACGAGATCTGAAAGAAGACCATCCCCACCAGCTGCTTTTAGATGGGCTGACACAAGCATCACACACATTACATGTAATACACTGCTTGCCCACCACTACTAGCCAGAGACATCCCCAAAAGCACAATGCATGACGTCCTGCCACCCTAGGACACTTGCCAAGTGTGGGCTGTTGGCAAAGTACTGTGAGTTGGAGCTGCAATGATCTGGAAAGATGGACAGAGTGCAGCAAACCCTCCTGGGGGCAGCTGGGAGGAACCAGTTGTGAACTGCAAGAGCCTGGCCAGCTCTTCCTGCGTGAAACTGGAGACCACGGTCCAAAACCACCTCATGACCTGTTAGGAAACAGGAAAGGTAAAGTCAGGTCAGGCAAGCAAATCAAAAGCATATAAGCAAGTTGCAAGAAGATACAGCCAATTGCCCTTGCGAGCAAATGATCTACTAATAGTCACAATTCTTTTGTTTTAACAGGGCAACATGGAGGCAAGCATCAGATAGTTTCTTCTTCTCAGCCAAGAGATGTCCCACACTGCTACCTCCCACCATCCTTAAAGCAATAAGGTTTATGCTATCTCCACAGAGATTTTATTTTTAGAAGTACCTGCACAGGCATTGAGATACACTCGCAATGCAGAAGCTCATTTGCTTCTTGCACTATGATCATCTCGTGCTTTTTCACATTCTCTGCTGCTTTAGCAGGAAGGTGGAACCATCCCAGTGCTTACAGCTAGAAGCTTGTACTCCCAATCTCTTCTCCTCTTGAGCGTTTTGGCAGATTCCATTATTTTTTTTTAAATGAAACTTCTACCATTCCCATACCCCTCCCACTAGGAAAGGAAGGGAGGGATGGGAACAATTACAGGGTACAAATTTAGGCTACCACATCAGTAGTCTTTACCACAGCACTGAATTCTAAACAGTCTATGTGGGCTGCCATCATGGTCTTCAAGAAGCCCTTAGAGATACATGTATCACCGTGAATATCTCCAGTAGCAATGATTCCCCCCCACCCCCTCATTCCTCCTGATTGCCTGCTGAATTGTTCCTAATTTGTGCTTTGTTAGATTACCTTAAAAAGGCCACTGCTGCTGATTTTCACCTGCTGGTAACTGAGTAAGCATTATCGCTAGTCAGCCAGGCTAGGAGGAAGCATTACTTTATAAAGTGTGCAGTCCTAATCCTGATCCCCAGTTTGTCCCTCTGCAAGCCTGATTTCCAACCAGGAAATCTGTCCTCAGTTTAAGTTGTCTTCTGCTGGTTTCAGCAGGCAGGAGGGAGAAATACTTTCACTCACCTTCTCACGGAAGTGCCAAGATCCTCCTACCACGACAGCATGTGCCTTGAAGTCACAGACACTGATATCTCCAGTACCACACATAAGTAACTGAAAGGCAGGAGATTGCAGTCAGAAAGTCAGGAAACAAGGCAACAACAGCTACTGTGCAAATTACAAATATTTATAATGCTTAGAGAAGAAACATTTTGGCTGCATTTATTGCAGATCCATAGTCAGAGAGATAGGGATGTAAGGGTAGAGATGTTTAGGCAGGCAGCAATTACCTCAAGCTCATTCTCATCAAAAATAGCCAGGAGGTTCTCAGGAACTAACTCGTTAAGACCTGCAAGAGAAGAGGAGAGAAAAGCAGCAAGTGCTATCCCCTGGGACACAAAGGCAGAAGGGAGCAGGGAGCAGACAGCATGTTACCTTTCAGGAAATGATCCACCTCTTCTCTGACCTGATTGGCCAGCCTGTACTGCGCAAGCAGATTTAGATACAAGATTTTGTTCTCATTGGTCACGGGTACTTGAGCCCCTCCTGTCACGAGTTCCACCACCTAAAAACAGGGGAACACTCAAGTGTGACCAGCAGCATTCTCTACACTTGAACTCCCATCCAGAGCAAACCCAGGCAAGGAGCTACTGCCCAGATTAAGCTCTATTTCCCGGAGCACAGAGCAGAGTTCTCAGTGCCCCCGCTATAGGCAGAAGGGGTTAAACTATCCCACCTTCAGGAACTGCCCCCCTCACCTTCTCCAGCTGTCCTGTTTTGCTGTATTTCTCTTCAGCAAAGACCAGATCCATCTCACTCACATCATTGTTTAGTATGAAACAAACTTTGGATTTATAGAATTCTGGGTCATCCGTTTCAAAATACTGGGTGAAAGAAAAAGAAGGCAGAAACACAGAGGGGACAAAAAATTCCCATACATCGTTAACCAGGACTCTGAATCTGCTTCTACTACACCAACATTCAACCTCCCCCCCCGAGCAGCAGAAGCTTCAGACAAAGCTGGGAAGCTTTACCTTATAATGCATACGAAGCCCTATGATCTGAGCCAGGAAGGATCGGGTGAAACGAGCTCGAACCAGTTGTTTGTAAGCACCTCCCAGAGATGATTCATAAAGACACTTCCCTACTAGGCGGCCTGCAAACTCATACACTTTGAGTCGTAAATAGGTGGGACGCCCTGGATTTGGATGCACCTGCAAAGAAGATGCAAAATGAAACATCTGTGTAGCAGACAAGACTAGCACAAACACCAACTCTGGGACTAGCTCAAGTCACCGCGTCTCTCAGGCTGCCCCAGGAGTTTTACTGCAATATCCACAAAGCCGAGCAATGGGAATAAAATGCCCAAGCCTGCCTAGGCAGAACACAAAATGTTTCACAGGCACAGGCCAGGCACTCTGAGAGCAGAAATGGATTCTGTAACATTCGGGGCCAACAAAACCTCTGGACACTCTGATGCCACCTCCTCTCACCCAGAAATCCAGCCTTCTCAGCTGACTGACCACCTTCTGTTGTTCAGCCAGCCAGCTCTCTGACACTTCAGTGGGTTAAGATCACTAAGCAAAGCTCTAAGAAAGGCACTGGAAGTGACTGTGCAGACAAGATAAAGAACGGGTAAGGTTGCACACCACCCAGTAGCAGCAGCATTCTTTAACCATCAGCATGTCAACGCACACGTTTCTCTGCATTTAACGCAGGAACTGCAGACTCACCAAGGCCTGATTGTTATCACTAAAACGGGTAAAGAGTTGATTGGTGGTATCAAATAAAGCCTTACAGATGAGCTCAAACCACTCTCTGCGTGGACCTCCCCAGTCCAGAGCTACAAGATAAAACAAGCTTGGTCATCCATGGGTCATCAGTTCAAGAGTTTCATGCATCCTGCTCAGTATTAAACAACACGAGAACTCATCACATTGAACAGCTCCACAGCAAAAAAACAATATACAGGGATTTCAGAACTCTAGGTTCTGCTCCCAAACCTAATCTCAATATTTCTGAATTGCATGTCAGGTCCATGACTAAAGTAGGGATAGAATAGCACCAGCAGGGTAATTCATTAATATCCATGAGAAAGTGAAAGGGCTAGAAAGCTAGAGGATACACATACTACAAGAAACTAGAATTTCAGACTATATCTACTCCACCATCATTCCTTTCACTTCCTTCTTGAATATATTAATAGGATAACTCACCTTCTTCATCCTGAAAAATCACTTCAAAGTTTTTGCTCCAGTCAGAAACAGAAAAATTTCGTGTTGCTTTAAAAGACTGAAAAAAATAAAAAAAAAAAAAAAAGGAAGAAAAAAGCAGCAGCCATTACTGCTTGACACCCTGTAACCAACAGGCAATCCTGCACATCTGGATGGGCATTTTAAACAACACATAAAACAAGAAACAGTCTAGTACTCTAAAGTATAAAAGTGAGAACTGGGAACTCCTAAGCTCTAATTCTTATTTGCCTAAAGCCACAGGAGCCAGTCCCTCATTTTCACTTATGAGACACATTACCAACGTAAACACAGCTCATCTTAAAACCACTGTGAGGTCTTGGCACAGCACAGATACATCCCTCTCAAGGCTGCAGTGCAGCATTGTTTCAGACACTAAAGTGCCCGTGGGAAGGAGCAATTTCTGTAAAGCACTCTCTGCCCACAAGTTAGATTTTAAAAAAAGGAATGTTTCAGAGAACATTACAAAATAGCTTGAAGGGTTCACTGAGTTCATACTTAAAAGCAAGTCACAATGCAAAAAAAGTAACAATATTTCAAGTGTTCAGAACTTCGTCTGTTCCAATTCTGGATTCCAATTAAAGAAAATTATAAAAGCTACACAGCACTCCTCAGTCATACAGGCAGCATTACCTTCAAATAGGTTAGAGCACCATGCTAGCCACAGCTCTGGGCTAAATGTGTTGGTCACATTCATTGTGCCAGTCAACCTGGGACATTACAGCTTATATTTATTATTATTATTATGGAACTTAATTTATTTTCTCTTACTAGGCTGTAACACCAGTGCTCATGACAGTGCAGGAGTTTCCAAAATAGCGGGAAAGGTTAGCCACACAACTGCTGTTTAGGGGTGAACTCATTTTGTAGCAAGCTATTAACTGAAAGTATCTTAAACACCGCAAGCTCGTATGTGCACAAAATATTTCAAAACATAGAATTCCTTGGTGCACATCAAGGGAAACACGTGGAAACAGTAAGTCAGAATAACTTCACTCCCTGCATAGACAGTACTTAGGATGTCAGTTAGGAACTGTATTGTATGAATGACTCCTCCTTAAGTTTCATTTTGGAAACACACCAGCTCAGGTCAGCATCAGTGAGGACTTAACTCAAGGACTCCATGAAATATTTTATCATCACACTGAGCCACTACTAGAAGCCTGTTGATGCAAGAGTTTCATACACGCAGCTCAGGAACACCTGGCTTGGCAGCTTATCTCACTGAATGGCTCTGCACCATAAAAACAGTAGACAAAGACTCAGGAGCTCTAGGATCTGCTCCCAACTCTGGTCCAAGTAGACAGTCTCTCTCTGGGCCTCAGATTCCAATGTGAAGTGAGGACTGAATAGCACCAGCAGATTTCCTGGTTTTACAGCCTATGCATACATTTACTGTAGACATCCCTCAGGGCCCAATTTACTCTGTGACAAGTTCCTTAAAAATTTATCAGCGTTGAAGTTTCCTTATTACTTAAATTGATCTAGTCTTACTGGCTGTAGAGGAGGAACACAGCACGCCACACTATACCAAACCTGAACATGGAGGAGCTACCCTGAGTTTTTATTTTTTCTCCTTTTTCCCCATCTCAAGCTGTCTACTGGCATCTGCCTTGAAACAGGAAGACTAATCACTTTTAGCATGGCTGCCTTAGCAAGCGTCAGTTTGGATGTCTTTAGGCACGGTGCAGAAGCAGGAGGATGGAGGAAGCAGGAGGCTGAAGCAAAGGGACCTGCGCACTCACCGACTCCAGCAGGCAGTGCCGGCTGACCTTCAGCGTGACCTTCGAATGAGGTCTCTTCATATGCACCTGGCGTAGCTCTCGCTGAAAGAAGTTCACTTTGTCCTGGAAGGTCTCTGAGCCTCCTGAGAATAGTGACAATTTGGGTCAGGCCTGAGCTGTCAACACCTCAAACATCTAGAAGGCGTTCCCTAAGATTAATTACGTAAGTCAGCTTTACAGCCCAAGGATGAGTTTATTTCAGCAAGGTTTGGAGACAGAACTCTAAAAGCAGTTTGCAGTTAGTCTTGCTGACATTCAGACACTCACAGGTGCACTTTCAGAGAGCCTGAAAGAACAGCAAAACTCAAAAAGGAACTGCTGGAATGACAAAATACGCTCATTGGAAGCACCAACAGGAACAGAAGATCAAACTCCAGGAATCAGAGTTCTCATCAGAGCTCATTCAGTGCTGGCAATCTCCATCCCCCATGGAAACTAGCAGACTCAGTGTGTACCCACCTCACCGCCCCTTTACCTATGTTTTTATGCAGAGAGCGAATGAAAGTGGCTGCCAAGATGTTCCTCTCCTTGCAGCTGAGCTCCACAGGGGGTTGGATCCCATCATCCACCACCAGTGTCAGCAATTTGTGCACAGGGTCAGGACCAAGGTATGAAAACTAGCCGCAAAAAGAAGCAAGAAAGGGTAAACCCATCATGCAGGAGGCACAGTATCTTCAGTAGACAGAGCAACACCACCCGCACTCAAGACTTTCTCTGCTCACCCATGCAGATGCAGTTAACAGGAACTCTGTTTCAAGCATTCAGACTCCAGTTAGGAGGCTGCTTCAAACTTCACACCCTAGCCTAGGAGCTTCAGTAGACAGAATCACAACATTTTAGCAAGGTTATGAGGAAAATAATCAAGAGAAATGCAAAGGGAATGAAGATTTTTGCCTAGCATTGGGACAAAAGGCAGAAAGGAGTGATACAACTGGCTCCTGTTCATAAATACGAGCAGAATTTACACACTGAGAGGGAATTCCAGAGTTTAATTTTACACCACAAAATGTTGCTCTGTGGGTGGAAGCCCTTCTCTCCCAAAGGAAGAGTCAGACTCATTCACAAGGACCACAAGCTAACAACGTGGAGATGCAGTGACAGCTACGCGAAAAGAGGCTCACCTTTGTGCCAGGACATACTCTAAAGGTGTAAAGGCGCCATGGAATGATCTTCAGGTAAAATTCTTTCACTGAGAATTGCTGAGTAATCACAAGGAAAAGAAAATACTAAAGGTCACACATCTGTTAAGGGTTGTCCTTGGAACACATGAGGCACAGGATAGATCCATAAGGCCAGACCCCCCTCCAGCCCCAGGGACAGGTTCCTGCAATATTTGGTGACATTTTCTTCTGGCATAATACAAAAAAGCCATTAAAGATGTACAGATCTGTAAGCAACTTGTCAGCAAGACTTTACTTCATTCATTTATGACACATGGGATCCCAGCAGGACACAGATTTTACAGCAGTAAGCCACCAAGTTCAGAAGAACGTCACCAGTAATTGGAAGGTAATGTTAAGTACGCTTGAGAGGCTGAATTCAGGACAAGATTATAATGCATCGACAAAAAGCCTTTGAAGAAAGTCACACTAACAGAACTATTGCTACTGATCTCTAATATTAACTACTGTTCCAAACAACTATTAAAAAACACTTGCAATTGCTAAATCCAGGAGATTTGCAGATATTTCTGCTCAGTGTATATCTGCCAGAACAGAAAAATACCAACTGTGGAACTGTTGCCTTCTGGAGAGCAAGCTAAGATGAAAGTGAAGCACCTCTAGACAAAACACAAAACCATTTCCTGTACACAGCTGTTCTGGCATCAACAACTGGAAAAACCCAGGAGCAGCATTTCTCCAGAAACAAAGCAAATACAAACAGCAATCCCTTAGAGAAATAACAGCATAGTTACTGTTATCTACTGCACAGGACAGATGCTCTAGGTATAAATAGAGACAACCAGGGATACAATTAGGCAAGCATCAGAATTACATGGACAACCTCAGCTCCTAAAGGGAACCTACAACAGTACCTGCTTCTGGCCATTTTTTCACTTTTCTTTTCCTTGGAACAGGACATAGACAAAATCTGACAACCTCTAAGTTATGATCTACAGGTATCAGAAACCGAGAAAGGGGATTGCAAGTCTGACCTGACTAGAGCAAAAGAAAGGCAGAGTATCTATTAAACAATCTGTGAGAAAATTCCCTGTAGGCTTTGGATCAGGCCTAGAAAGACACACTAAGTCCTAAAACTCCAAGGAGCATCTGAGTCATGAGCTCCATGTTTGCTGTCTAGCCTTAGGCAAATCTTTTTCAAGCAAATCTGAGTCACCTATACCTGGAGCTAAGACACAGGGCACAAGGAAACGCTTCAGTTGCAGCACACTATAAACATGAACTCAAGAGTAGTAACTTTGTGTTATCTACCTTAGGTGACACATAGCAGTACACTTTTTTAGGTTTCTTCACTTTCTCAGGGGTTTGGCTGTCAGAGGGAGAATCTTCATCTTCATCCTCAGTTGCAGTCGAAGGACGGCGCTGAGAGGGGCTCAGGTGTGTTGGTGGAAGTTGCCACTGAGTGTTGGTGTAACTAGGAGCATCATAAAGGTAGGCTTCAAAGTAAATACTGACACCTGAGGTGGAAACATTGCGTTCTACAATGTTTTTCTCATTTTCTGAGGGAAACAGACATAAAAAAAGTTGTGTAAATCTTAATGGAGACCAGAATCGAAAGGTAAATAACTCTCAGAGCACTACCAGATTAGCTACTATGATTTTGAAGAAAAAGGTACACATCCAAAGGAAAACTTGGTCAATTAAAACTTTGATAAAGAGAACCCGGGAGTGGAATGAAAAGCTTTCAAGACAGCATTTTGTCTGCCCTGGCTCCAGGCAGTGACTGATTGAAATAAAAAGGAAAAAGGCATACAGAACCTCTCTATGGGAGCACCAATCTGAAGGCATAGCTACTTGACAGCCATGCTGCAGACTGACTCACTCCTGAAGAAACCAGTAATTATAAAATTGTAAAAAACCACACAGGTTACATGAAGTGTTCCTCATCCATATAGCTTGACATACAATACTCAACTGGCTCACTTCTGGTATGGCTCAGATGACAGGCACTAGCAAGCACTAAAGATCAACTAATTTCAGAGGTAAACCTCCTGAGACTGAGGAAAAAAAACAAAATACACATGCTTTTATCTGTTGATGGAAGAGAGCATATTAGCCTTCAGACATCTCCCTTGTCAGTAGTAAATTCATTTACCTTAGCATTTTTTAATGCATAGGCATTCCTTCAGCAATCAAGCATGGCTAGCCTGCAGGGAAGTCACATTTAGCTCTGCTACAGTGTGCAAAGCATCCTGTAATAGGACACCTGGGGAACGAATACCAAGTAGCTCTTGACTCACCACTTAGAACAATGATGTCAAAATCACCATTGCTTATGGGCTGGTTCTGGTAGGAGATGCAGGCATGGAAACATCCCCTACAGTGCAAGGTGAGTCGGAAGAACACTTCACAAGTCTGCCGATTGGACACCACAGACTTCTCAAACACAACGTCAGAGCTCTCTTCTTCTTGAGGACCCAGCTAAACAGAAAACAAACTCATAAATGGGGCTCTCTACCTCGCTGCAAGCCAAGCAGTCAAGGGATGAGGTTGTACTCACCTCATGGATGGAGAGGCTGTAATTGTGCTCATCTATCAGGGACACAGAATTGCTGGTAGGATTGTCATACTCATCTCTGGGAACTATCTGCAGAGTGTGCTGCTGCCCACAGGTCAGCACCAGGGTGGAGAAATGGCAGATAATTTTAGTTTTGGAGGGAACCACCATCCCTGAAGGAGAGAAGAATTCAGAGTCAAACAAATTTCAAGGTGAAGATACAAAGAGACAAGAAAGAGCAACTGGGGCACAATACCCTTGAAAAAGGATCAAATCTAAACACATTCTGTGCCCCTACATTCAAAAAACAAATCATCTGAGGACTGAAGTACATGGTGTGGTGCACCTGGTTTGCCTTGGGTCAGAACATAATACTGATAAAGCAAACCCAACGACCATCCCTCTAAAGAATACTTTTTCCACCATTCTAGTCCTCAACTCAAGAAGTTTCTCCCACTGCACATACAAAATATAAGTCAGTTAACATCCAAGGAAACCTGCAAATCCATCTTAACAAACTTTAGCCTGGAGGGTATCAGAGCTAAACCCAAGCTTTCTTGTATCCTAGCAAGCTTTGTGTCTATTCACAATGCAATGGAATAGAGGTACTTTCAATGAACATGTACATGAAATATAAAAGATGATGACTGGGGTAAAAACAACAGTAGAAGGAAACTAATTTAAAATGGGAAAAAAAAACAACGGATATAATCAAAGGTATTGACTGTTTCAGGAGCTTAAAGGAATAGAGCATGGTGTTCAAAAGAGGAAGAGTCAAATCATGACAACACTTCCAACTCAGATACAAATAACTCAGTGCTTTCACAAGTGGCATTCTCCAACTACTAGACAGATCACAAAGAAGTTAGTACTAAACAGAGAACAAGACACAAGTGGTTAGCGAGTTAAAGCAGCACTAATGACTTATTCTGAAAAGCAGTTTCTATTTTGCCACATACTGATCGTCACAAGTATGTTTTAGTCATGGGCCTATTACTGGGATCTACATGTGGCAAGACAAGAAAAAATGGTGAAGGGTAACCCTTTCCCTGTCACCTACCTATTTTAGCTGGAAACACATTTACCTAACTCCCTCAAATACCTCCACATCTACTTTGAATTGTTAGAGGGCCACTTAGACCTTACCTGGCTGGAACACCTTGTAGTAGGGGCTGTAGGCCACATTCAAGCCACCGAGTTTTACAGTGATCTCGTATCTCCCAGCCCTGCGCACAGTGAAGGCCACTTTCACCACATTGGAATTAGGCTCCTGAAGAACTTCCTGGGTTACAGGAATATCAATTGCTAGCTCCACATGGCAGATGTGAACTCGCAGCCCCACAGGCCGGTGAGCAGGGAAGGGTTGCCCATTTTTATAGAATAACTGCATGGGAAATGGAGAAGTCCAGGTCAGCAAAAATATGCAGTGCACAGCAGAAGAGAAAGCCAGTTGCTCTGGGGAAACAAGGGCAAGAACCTCAGCTCAGCAAAGGGAAAAAAATATGACCAGCCAGCTCCATCACACAGGCTGTGTTCTCTGAAGCGAACAGGGCACAAGTGGGTATTGAACAGCCTGATTCTCTTTTGTCCTGGTGTCCAAACGAGTGCCCCAAAAAGAACATGCCTCTAGGCATTTCTTCTTGGTGCTATTAGTGCACTACCAGAGCAAAAGAACCCACTACCGGCAGGAAAAAAGCAGAGCCAGACCCCTTTCACAGGAACAAGCAGATCTTGCCTGTTTGGACAAGATTTGGAAAAGCTCTCACTAACTTGCTAGAGAAAGTATGGAGAAGATGCCAACCTAAGGAGCTGACCCAGACTGTACTGATAAGAAGCATCAGCATGAAAACAATGTTAGATAAAATCACAGGCAGCTCCACCACAGAAGTGATCTGCTGGACAATCTCAGAAGGTAACACAATCTCGACCAGTACTTCCTTACATGAAAAGAATGACACCTTGAAACCTTATCAGCATGGGCCAGATCTTGCCTGCCATCTGCAATCAGCCTGCAGTCAGCAAAATGTTACTATTATTCCCCATTTCTAAATAAGGGAGGGCATGGGGCCTCAAGCAGTATGTATCTTGACTGTCAGTGAGAGAAACCAGTGCATGCAACAGCTACTGTTGATGAATAAAGGGCTAAGCAAATGGGAGACGAGCATGAAGTAGAAGGGCACGTTGCTGGAGCTACCATGAGTGAGACTCAGTAAGGTGAAGGGAATAAATTTAAACAGCAGGGGCAAAACAAGTGCATTTCCCCTCAGCTCTTTTCCACCGCCTGCCCTAGAGTTAGAACCCCTCACTCATCCTCAAGCAGAAGGGTTTTCCTCTCCTTCCTGAGAGGTATGGGTATGGCAATCCAGTTGAACCTTTCTTCTTACTATGACACCTTTCTGGGTGGGGAGGGAGGACCAGATAGGTGCACACATGAGCCCAGCAAAACACGTTCAAACTTTCCCCACGTAGCTCCAACCTCTCAGTATTCAGGCCCCTCACCCATCTTATTTGTATGCTTGTTCTAGTCCCCCAAACTTGGTCTTTTGGGATTGCAGGGAAACAAGAGTCCTTGGCAAGCTTTTCCAGGTCAGACAGAACAACACTCAGTTTTGAAGGAATGGGGAGTGGCTGTGAACCATGGTAAAATGCCCAATCCCATGCTCCCAACTCCATCTGCACAACCGAAATGTCGCACCAAGTCTGTTGAAAGCAAGGCTCAGCCACCCACTCACTTCCCAGTACAGGAAGCAGTAGACAGGACAAGCCTGGCCTCCTCTGGCTCTTCAGAGGATTCTAGAGAGAAGGAGATAAGACTCTAAGGAGTGCAAACCTCAGATATGCTCTTACAGAGTTCTGCAACACAGTTACAGGGGGCAGAAAACATACCCAGATAGCTTTCCTACTCCTAAGTTAGACCCAGCTTGGCCTCCACAAAAAACTTTTGAAGAGCCCATCCCTAACTCAGACCTGTGTTCCTGCCCCGAAAACTGCATGGAAACAGAAATACTCCCTTACATGCACTCGGAAGGCCATGCTGTGGCCCACCTCATAGGGGTCCTTCCAATCCCAGGAGATTTTGCAGGACCGGGGATCCAGGTAGTTGCCTCGCACGTAGTCATAGATAGTCCGCTCTCCTCGGCGCTCCCGGTCCTCATGCTGAAGGAAGCTGACTATCCGTGCGGCAAGCTCAAAGAGGAACTTAATGGTGAAGAAGAAAGCTACCACAGATACTGTGATCCCACCTGCAGCAAGGACAGAACAGAGGGTGGTTGCAACAGCATGGCCGAGTCAGGTGCCAAAATCCCCTCTGCATCAGCCCAAGACATCTTTTATTAATGATGTTCTACTCAGCTGCAAATTAGGTGTGTAAGGCAGAAGCTACTGTGTGAACATTTATGGTTTGTGTTATGCTACAAGTAAGGTTAGAAAAGAAATCCCCCAACACTGTGCAAATGGCTGCAAACAGAGGAAATAGGTAAAGGTGGTACAGTCTCAGGTACAGCTAAGCAGACATCCCAACAGAAGCACAGAATTCCCTTTGAGTTGCAAATTAGAGCTCCAGAGATTCCTTTAAGGGAAACACTCATATAACCACACAATCCCTGCACATCACATTAAGGCTGCATTAAGAAGCATCACTGAGGCAACAACCCTGCACTAGTTATTGAAAGGGGAACTAAGGAGATGGCTTCAGAATGAGGTCAGTGGAAGGACTTCAGGAATAAGAATGGTGGAGAGGTAAGTCTGCCAGATAGAAGGCACAGTGCAGGGCAACAGTAACTTCATGTTTGTTAGGTAAACTCTGAACTAGCATGAAAGCAGAGGCTTTCAAGAAACCCTTCTAAAGCCTATGTACAAATAGAATGTACTGTACAAATACAGTGGCAGCCTTTCCTTCACTTACCAATAATGTAAAACATCAGGTCCCTTCGATGAGACACACAGCCGAGGATCACAGCTGCATCTAGAACACAAAATAGGCCAAGTCCAGTCCAAAGACTCTTCCTCACACAAACTGGCCTAAATTTAATTTATGATTCCTCAAATACCTATTGATCATCTATCTTCCTCTCCAAGGACATCCCTAAAACATTACTCTGCAAGACTGAAATATGCAAACAGCACAGCATGCTACAAGGAACAGTTCGCCCTCCATCACAGATTCCCATTCAGATTCAGGGCTCTGTAAGGACAATATATTATCCTCAGGAAACAGTGAGAACAGGCTCTGGGTACTGCAAGAAGGAGCTACTTTTTGCAGGATCACCAGCTTTGACAACAGTGGCCAAAAGCCACTCATCCAAACTGTTACACTACTTGCTTCTGCAAGTCACAACGTTAACTTCTAGTCTGCCATGAAAGCACATCGCAGAGCCACCACCAAAATGTGCATGGATTGACCCTCAACCAGCAACCTCAGAATAAAAAGCTATGAAAAAAAAGGAATGCAGACAAGACCATCTCCATTTGCTCAGAATAAACAAAATACTTCCAGGGCAGAGCTGAACCAATTTTTTGCCCTGTAACTACTATGGAAAGTATGACTCCAACTGGAAAACAGTCCACCTGTGTTTTCCTACTCAATTCTGCAAAGGGGAGCCTCTCCACTGGAATATGCACTGATCAATCCACAACCTAAAACCCTGGTTTTGTTCACTATCACAATTGCAGCAATTTTTAGAGACATCCACCTAGAATCAAGTTCTCACTGGGGGGACTGCTAAACAAACATGTAGTAAAAAGTCCTCACCCAGAACAACAACATGCGGTTTGGTTGATGCGACATAGTTGACAGATGGAACAAGAGCAGCAGCAAGGAACATGTGTGACAATTAGACAAAGAATTTGGCGTGCACTAATGCATACAGTACATCTCGCCATGTTGCCATTCAGTTAGTGAGAAGATACATTGTGAATTCAAGCCGCTTTTGCCTTTTTTTTTTTTAAGAACACAAAAGGAGAGTTATTCATCAGTCATCTCCATAGCAGAAGCCACAGGCATCAGCATGCAGAAAGCTTAAATGAGTATTTCCCCTCAACAACAGCCATGACATTCCTGCCCAGCACATCTACTTTGCTGGCCTCCACAGATGTTGCATGTCTCCAGCCAAAGAGCAATCACATACCTTTACACAAGTGCCCATGTTCTAAAAGCCAAAAGGGGGGTACTCATTCTTCAGCATCCTTTCTCTTTGTGCCCAACACTGGGGCAAGCATCAGCAAGAGGAGGCCATAGAGAAGATTATCACAGAAAGAGAAAACCCTGGAACTTGCATCACAGAATCACTGCCTAAAGGTGAGGACCTGAGCACAGCAATTTCTTCCTCTGTGTGGAAAAGGGTTGTGCTGTAATGCTGCTCCCTGCAGCCTGTCGTTTTCTAGCTTCCCTGGGAAAAAAAAAAAAAAAATGGAGATAGAAAAATGAGATTTCTCCACCCTTGTGGACAAATCTAGCAAACAGAAACACATCAGAGGTGTAAGACACAAAAGTATCACTAGACATCAGACACATAGGAGACATGCTATAAAGGTATCGCTGTTGATGAGGTGCTAGGCTTCACCATATCCTCAACCTCCACCCACCACAATCCCACATCACTCTATGACCCCCTGAAACTAGCAGGTTCAAGGTGGAACAAAAGCATCCTGCCTCCAGAGGTTTCATCAGGCTCACAAGTTTCACGGAGCAGCTAAGGACCTGTGTGCTGCTCATGAGGGCTGTTAAGGAACAGGCACCACTTCAAGCTTCCACATTCCACAAAATGCCATATACTGTTCTCAAATTAATTTTGCCCAGGTATAGAGGACTATTTATAATCATGTCTAGGAAAAAAAGTCTTCCAAAGTTCTTGGACCCCAAAGTAAACTAGGTAATTTCTTTTGCTGCTGTTGTTCTAGGTATTCAGGAAACCAGTATCCTCGTAAGGTGTTTCAGTTTCAGCAGCACCATCCACTAAACGACCGTTTACTGTCAGGATTGAGATTAAAAAAAAAAATAAAAAAGTCTAACAGCAAGGAATGATGCAACCCACAAAAACCAGGACATATGCCAGAAGAAAACCCACAGAGCCTACACAGTTGGTATCTCCTCATTCAGAACATAGATTATATAAAGGAGTGAGAATTAAATGAACACAGCAGCTGTCTGTAAGGACAGTCACCTCCTCTGGGGATGTAAGTGATGTGCTCCTTCTGCCTGCTATCCGCTGCCGCAGCTGCCACCTCCTCCTTACTCCCCCAACATCCACCTTCCTCTTCAGGTACCTCTTATTCACCTCCATCCCAATAATCACACAGATCTGACTGGCTTTGCACATTTCCAGCAAGCTTTCTAATGCATACAAAAACTAACAGGTAAGTCTGTGCAGAGCTCTCTGATTGTATTGCAAGCAGCTAGACTCTCACTGCCTTTTCCTCCCTCACATTTCAAGGAAAATCCCACCCACTCAGCTGTTTTCTTCTTTCCTCTGCTTGAGCAAACAGTGTTGCAGTGCCCAGGTCATAACTCTCATTCTCCTCCTAGATGAAGCTTCAGGTTTCTAAACTCCTACTTCTGTGTATTAAGAATCACAGACCTAGCAAAGTCCTTGATATTTTACCTCTTTTACAGCACACATCCAAGCTGTGCTACAACTGGCCTAGTTGAGGCCTATTCCAGCTTGGCCTGGCTGTGGAAGGTGTGTAACTCCTTCCCACAGAGCTGAGGACTTTCACAGAAACATATGAATGTTTGGGAAGCTATGAAATATCCCTCCACCACCTTGCAGAATCAGCATCTTCACATCACCAAAAAAACATTCACACAAAACTGGCCCTGTAGATTCATCTACGCAAGCTATTTCTGCCTCGGTCCCTAACTC
>NW_008618469.1:40766-43002 GCF_000691845.1 Merops nubicus
CTAACACATACCACAAGTTACACAGCCTCTCTCATGAAACTGTAAAAAGAGACTCATCATTTCCACTACAAGGCTTTTTAAGTCAACTGAAGCCTCAGTCTCTTCTTCCAGGTTGCAGAATTTCAGAGCTCCCTGGACACCAGGAATTAGTTATTGCCTTCAATCAGCAATGCAACTTCTCTTCTCATTTTATTATCTCTGCAGGAAGTGATAAACAAGACACCACGTCGAGTGGTCACCAGGCTGTCATACAATCAACCTCCCTCTTGCATACACACCGTCAGCAGCTTTAAGGATGCTCTTGCCACTGGGATACATTGGGGCAAAGAACCTAGCTGCAAGTAGCCAGTAGCCAAGATGTGTTGTCACACACTTATCATAATGCAGATCTCAATTAAAGTAGTATCTGTGCTAAAAGCTGCCAGCTAACAATCTGGGAAATTAGTTGTGAGAATCAGCAATATAAGGTGCCATCATAGCTAGGATTGGGAAAAAAAGTGCTGAATTGTCTAACAGGTCTTAGTGATCTTGATCCAAGGACAGAGCAAGCAATGCTCTCCTGCCACTGCAGGGAAAAAATGAGGATTTGGAAAGCTTTGCTTTGGTCTGACTGAAGGAGAAGAACTGGCATAACTGGGATAAACAGCATGGAATCAGAAAATATTTTAGGGCCATTACTTCTCTCGGGTCAGCAAAGAAAGAAAAGCCAGTGATGGGAATACATTTTCTTTGTTACTGCTGCTGTGAAACCGGAGGAACGCAGTGCAAAGCTCCAGAAAGAAGCACAAGAGTAGCTGCGCATCCAAAAGGAACTGTAACAGATTTACTAGGAAACCTGTCGTGCCTCTTCATTTTTTTCGGTGCACTGCTTCCTTTCTTCTCTCCCTTGACAAGTTCCAAAATTAAGAAGAAGGACAGGCTTAAAGCTTTTCTGCTGGTTGATGTTGCCTCATCCAAACAAGATAAGAGAATGCTTCATCTCAGAAGATTCTCTTGATCCACACGAACAAATGACTACCACCGATGGCATATGTGTCTCATGCCGCACACAGGACGACACTTCCCTTTGGAGTGAAAAGGCACAGTGTTTTCTCACACTGGGTAAAGCATGCATGAACCAACCAACAGGAACACCCATGCTGAAGAGTCAGTGAAAAAGGCATCAGTATCAGCTGTCAAGGACAAAAGCCATATCGATGGCTAGAGTCCATACAAAACTGTGATTCTCTCATGAGGGCTGGAATTTGTCATGCATTTACACACAAGCCAAAAAAAATACTGGTAACAGGAAAAAAACATAATATGCCAACTGCCTAAGCCTAGGGACTTTTCATTGCAACTGAAGTATCACCAGGGCTGTCAGCTCACCCCATCTCCCACAAACACAGTAAGCCAGCGAGATGGCAGCTTTCAGGCCAGTCTCACCTCGACACCAGATCTGTTTCCCAAGCCAGAATAACGTTTAGCCACTTGTTACCCTACACACCCCTGAGCAAAGCAGATCACTCCCTTCCTCCTGAATTATTTCCTTCACACAAACCACTTGCACACCACCAGGGAAGCTTCACCAACTGCCTTTCCCCAACCAACAATTAAGCCTGGCACAATCAACCAGGTGGAAAGCTCAGCCACGGTTTCTTGAAAGAAACCCGCTCTCCTTTCAGTCTAATTTCTTTGTCATTGTCAGAGCCACTATCACAGTTCTACTGAGGCCAGAGCTTCAGAAAAAATATGCTGCATAGTACCCCACTGGCTGCACAGCTGCTTTTTCTGGCCAGCACATCAGATAAAACTGGTTGCAAACATAAGATAAAACAGCTACAGGTTCTCACTAATCCCAGAAGCTTGCACAAGAAAGATAACAACAGGGAGGCCTCTCTCTCACCCTACTCTGCACTAGGAACTGAGTGCCTGGGGCTAGCCTGAGAACTTGAAGAACGTTTCCTTGAATACGCAGAGAAGCTATTTGGGGGGAGATTACGCCATTATGGCTGCATAACAGAATTATGCCGATTTGCTAGGATTTGACGTCCCAGGTAAGGTCTACAGATGATGCCAAGCCACGGCTTTCCATGAAGAAGCTCACGAGCTAGAGCCCAGCAAAGCCGGTGTGACGTTAATTCTTCACAACACGCCAACCCAGCAAGCTTAAAAAGCGGCTGAGGACCTGCGACCGCCCAGCGCCACAGCACCGACACGAAGCGGGGAGACAGGGAGGGAGAGAGGGCGAGCGGTG